>NC_044036.1:247972852-248203064 GCF_901765095.1 Microcaecilia unicolor
CAGCTGAGAGACCTGGAAGTCTCTGAGGCAATCACAGCGTGTTTAGCTGAGCTAAACAAGCTGTGATTGGCTCAGAGACTTCCAGGTCTCTCAGCTGAGTGAAGCACGGCCAATCACAGTGCGTTTAGCTCAGCTAAACATGCTGTGATTGGCTTGATGCATAGCCGTTCCCTACCAATTCGCTATGGAATTTGGTACGGAACGGCTCTAACGACGACTTTAGTGCATCCCCCCCTGGATGGGCAAATTCTTGGCCATTGTGAGCTTAAGATGACAGTCCTGGCTGCAAAATGTGCCAGCTGTCTTCACAGTGACAGCCCTAACTGCCCCCCCCCCCCAAAAAAAAAAAAAAATTTCTCTTTTTCATTTTGATTAAATCTGCA
The DNA here is from genome assembly GCF_901765095.1 of Microcaecilia unicolor. Classification (NCBI taxonomy): domain Eukaryota; kingdom Metazoa; phylum Chordata; class Amphibia; order Gymnophiona; family Siphonopidae; genus Microcaecilia; species Microcaecilia unicolor. The sequence continues at coordinate 247,973,236 of NC_044036.1, forward strand.
CAAGCCAATAATCAGAGAGATTTATGCTTTTAGCAGCTGCCACTAAATATGTAAGTCCCCTATCTGTGAATTTTCAGAAACACTGCAGATAGTGCAACCAAACGTTCCCTCTTAATGTTCCAGTACTATTCGGATGGTGCTGGAGCAAAGTAAGGCTGTCCCACCTAGCTATATTTACAGGGGTGAATTCTATATATGGTGCTGAAAAAACGCTTATTTTGTAAGCCGTGCTTAAAGTTAGGCACAGTTTATAGAATAGCATTTATGCCCAGGAATTGCACCTAATTTTAGGCATGGCCATTTGCACTAACTGAAACATGGTGCAAATGTATGCACCTAAATTAAGCACATACCCCCGCCCCCCTCATCCTATAACAACACATATAAATGTTGAACGATAGGAAACAGAGAGTAGGACTAAAAGGTCAATATTCGCAATGGAGAAGGGTAGTTAGCGGGGTCCCTCAAGGATCAGTGCTGGGACCTCTGCTTTTTAACACATTCATAAATGACCTAGAGATGGGGGTAACTAGTGAAGTAATCAAATTTGCCGATGACACAAAGTTATTCAAAGTAGTCAAATCGCGGGAAGATTGTGAAAAACTACAAGAGGACCTTACGAGACTGGGAGACTGGGCGTCTAAATGGCAGATGAAGTTTAATGTGAACAAGTGCAAAGTGATGCATGTGGGAAAGAGTAACCCAAACTATAACTACATCATGCAAGGTTCAGCATTGGGAGTCACGGACTGAGAAAGGGATCTAGGTGTCATCATTGATGATATGTTGAAAACTTCTGCTCAATGTGCTGCTGCAGCTAGGAAAGCAAATAGAATGTTGGTTATCATTAGGAAAGGGATGGAAAACAAAAATAAGGATATTATTCTGCCGTTGTATCGCTCCATGGTGCGACCGCACCTCGAGTATTGTGTTCAATTCTGGTCGCCCCCCCTCAAAAAAGCCATAGTGGAATTGGAAAAGGTGCAGAGAAGGGCAACAAAGATGATACAGGGGATGGGACGGCTTCCGTATCAGGATAGGCTGAAGAGGCTGGGGCTCTTCAGCTTGGAGAAAAGGCGGCTGAGGGGAGATATGATAGAGGTCTATAAGATAATGAGTGGAATGGAACGGGTCAATGTGGAGCGTCTGTTTACGCTTTCCAAAAATACTAGGACAAGGGGGCATGCGATGAAGCTGCAGTGTGGTAAATTTAAAACGAATCGGATAAAATTTTTCTTCATTCAACGCATAGTTAAACTCTGGAATTCGCTGCCGGAAAAGGTGGTTAAGGCGGTTAACTTAGTGGACTTCAAAAAAGGGTTGGACGGCTTCCCGGAGGAAAAAGCCATAGAATGTTATTGAATGGACGAGGGAATACAGTATTTCTAGGATGGGTGGGACAAATTGCTTGTTCTTTTGGCCGCTGTCGGTGACAGGGTGCTGGGCTCGATGGACCCTTGGTCTGTCCCAGCATGGCGATGCTTATATACTTATATGCCAGCTCTATGGCTGATGTAAGTTCAGATGCCTAAATGTTACCATAAGAACATATGTTCTGTCCCCATATTCATGGAGGGCGGCAGGGTGCATTGTTATGTATATTTAATATGAGTATTATCTATATTCAGTTGCATTGTTGTATATAATAAGCACTGTGTTTTAGGACTGCTTTTCTGATAGTTTGCAGTATCCTGTGATTGACTCATTGTGAGTTTTCCCTATTGGCTGTAAGCTCTGAGCTAAGGCCAGCCCTCCCTCTCTGCATCTGTGGGCAGTGTGATAGAGTCCACTCTTCCTGGCATGTCTTGGTGATCAGCTGCTGTTGTAGGAGGCTAATCCCTCCTTAATTTACTGTAATTCCATCAAGATTTTTTACCATCTCCCCAAGTCACCCCCATTCATTTTCCCTCAGTTTCTCCCCCTTATTCCCCTTTGAGTGTTACAGCTTTTCCTCTTAGCTATGCTGAAGTTCTTGTTATCTCCTTGCCTCTGGGGTGGCTAGATACAGACTCTATATGCAGAAGGCAACAATTCTCTTCTAAGCAACTGAACTGTAAGTTGGATTTTCTTTGTTCTAAGTGCTACAATAAAGAAGATTTGCTTAAGAATCAAGAGTCTACTGATAAAGCTTCTACATGGGGATGGTTTAAGCTGGCTGTTGAAGCTACTCTATACTTTGCCTAGAACAGTACAGTGACAAGTCTTGGACACTAAAGTAAAAATCTCAGGGGGAGTGAAAAATCCTGGTCACTCAGTGGATTTTACTGATAAAGATTATAGTGGAAATTCTCTAAGTATCACATGTGTGGATAATAGAATATATTCCAAGTTACATACATTGCCTTAAAACTTCTACTGTGGGAAACCAAGTGAAAAGAGAATCATGCAATGTTTATCTCAACTCCTTCAAGAAAAGCCTCTGATGCAGCTCTTGGTAACGCGCAAATGTATCAGTGTAGGATGCATATGAAATTAAATATAAAGCAAGTCTCAGCTTTAATACAAAAGTGAAAAGTTTGTCAAAGTAACAGAGTTCCATTGTGGTGTCAATTGGAGGGGAAGTTTGGACTGTTAAAGTAAAAAAAAACCTGATAATGCTGCTGGAGAGTTATATAGAAGGCAGTTTTGGTGCACTCATGGAAACACTGTTTCTGAACATAGTAACATAGTAGATGATGGCAGATAAAGACCTGTGCAGTTCAACCATTCTGCCCAACAAGATAAACTCATTACATATGGCATATGATACTTCATATGTATACCTGATCTTGATTTGTTTCAGGACATAGGCCATATAAGTTTGCCCAGTATTGTCCTTGTTGTACAATTTCTGAAGTTGTCATTGAAGCCCCTGAAAAGCTCCACTCCAGCCCATCTAAGTCTATTCAGTCACTATCAGGGCACAGACCATAGAAGTCTTCCCAGTACTGGTTTTGTTTCCCAACTACAGGTGTTGCTACCTAATCTCCGCTAAGCTTCTTTGGATCTATTCCTATTCCTTCTAAACAGGATTCCTTTGTTTTTATGCCACACATTTTTTAATTCCATTACTGTTTGCATCTCCATCACCTCCAATTGTATGACTTGCAACATTACAGTGTGAATTTAAGTGAGAGTCTGGTCTGTTTGAACAAACTGAGAATTGTAGAGCTTACATTCAAGTCAATAAGCAAAGGATTTGGACAGACTCCATGAGCCTTTGCAGACAATACAGTGCGTGCAAGTTCCAAGTATGTCCTTGACCCACCCATGCCCCTCCCAGGTCCAAGCCCCCTTGCCTTTACACACTTTGAATTTTGCACGAGCAGTTTATGGAATCCTGACTTAAGGCAGTTATGCATGTAACTGCTAATCAGTGCCAATTAGCACCAGTTGTAGCCAATAACTAGTTGTTAATATCAATTAGCAGCTCGATTAATTAACTTATGTATTTAACTGACAGTATTCTATAACTTGTGCACTGTAACTTTGCGTGCTAAGGGTAAAGTTGTGTGCATGAGTTTATAGAATTAAGGGGTAGGTGTAGAGAGGAAGTGGACAGCTAAATATTCTTATAGCGACACTTAGAACAGCAACCAAAACCCCTTTCTACCAGGCTACTTAAGTATCTAACCTCTATATGAGAAGAGCTGTAGGATAAAAATGAGAAAACATTGATAACTAGGCATGATGGATCCCTATTGAGAGAATAATAGGAAAGACAGAAGAGATGCCTTACAAAAAGAAGATTTTCTGTGCCATCAGATTTTTAACAGATTAAGCTTGAAGCAGACGATTGATTCCTGCCGGCCCTTGCAGGAGAGGAAATATTTCAGCACAGAATTTGCTCATCTTCTACATATCTTGAGACTGAACAGCATCCCGTGGGTTGCCATGGAGCTGCTGATGTCTTCTGAATTTCCTGTGCATTACTTAGGATTGTTTTTCCATATGCTGCGGATCTAGGGACATAATAAGTGGCTGTCTGGTTTCTTTTATTTATTAATTTCAATTTGATTACATGTTCTTTCAAGAAAGCCCAGAGCAGGTTGCAATAAAAGCATAACATAGCACAATCATGCACAATTCAAAAGACTTGAATCTTGAATTTGTAAGGGTATATCATGGAGCATGTGGGATGGGGGGGAGGGGTAAGGGGGGCGTTTTGTTGGTTTCAAATGAGTACAAGGTAGAGGTGTGATAGGTATGCTGAGGGCTATAAGAGTCAAAGCCCGTGGTGCTCCGTTTTGTATAACATGCCTCTATGTCTCATGTTGTTGCCTTTTGTTCTGTACCTGTTCATTATTTGTAAAACTTCAATAAACAGATTCAAACATAAAAACAATCAATCAATTAATATGCAAAGAATAGGCTTAGACTGGATTGAGACATAGACTACTGCCTAGGGTATCAAACTGGAGAGGTACCAAATAACTGGCCCAATAGAGTCATATTCTCTGATCTCTGGAGGACAGACCTCCTCTTTCGACTGCTCTCTAACCCCATCTAAGGGGTCCTTTTCCTAAGCTGCAGTAAGCATTAACACATGCTTACTGCACCCAAAAAAGGCTTACCACAGGGTGTGCTGAGGCATCGCATGGTAATTTTTAGATGTGCGCACACTATCCATGCACTAAAAAAATAAAATTTACTTTTTAGCACTGGGAGCAGATCTGGGGGTGGAGAGTGAACGCGTCCTGTGCAAATCAGTTAATGCAGCTACATTGCTGCATGCTAACTGATTAGCATGTGTTTAGCATGTGAGCCCTTACTGCTTACATAATGGGTGACAGTAGGGTCTCCTTAGCGCATAGCCATTAATAGTGAAAATACAAAAATCGTCCATTTTACCTTAGTGGTAAAAATGGCCTTAGCACGCAGGAATAACATAGTAGATGACAGCAGATAAAGACCTGTATGGTCCATCCAGTCTGTCCAACAAGATAATCTCATACATAAGGTATGATGTAATACTTCATATGTATACCTGATCTTAATTTGTCCTTGCCATTTTCAGGGCATATTGTAGAAGTCTACCTGGCACTGTCCTTGTTCTAAAACTTCTGAAGCTGTTATTGAAGTTCCACTCCAGCCCATCCAAATCTGTCCAGCCACAATCAGGGCACAGAAGTCTGCCCTGCCCTGGCTTTGCTTCTCAATTACTGGTGTTGCCATCTACATAGTAACATAGTAGATGACAGCAGAGAAAGACCTGCATGGTCCATCCAGTCTGCCCAACAAGATAACTCATATGTGTTACTTTTTGTGTGTACCTGACCTTGATTAGTATCTGCCATTTTCATGGCATAGACCGTAGAAGTCTGCCCAGTACTAGCCCCGCCTCCCAACCACCAGCACACTTTTCCATTAAAACACCTCAGAGTGCATCACAGCAGGACAGAAATCTAGATGGCATAAGAAGAGGTCTGGGTAAATAGGCAAGTTTTGTCTGCAACAATCAATAGCATCAGAGGTTCTCTTGATGAAAACTCTGACTCTTCAGTAATACCAGACACCTTGCAGTCATGCTTTAAGACTTACTAGGTCAGAAACCTCCCATTAATCACAAAGCTCTGGATCTCCTGTAGGCTTCAATACCCTGGCACCCCTGCAGCTGTTTCTATCCTTATGTCTCTGCATCTCTCTCTCTTCACACTTGGATGATAAGCACTTTGGGACAGGAAGCTGATGAGTTCCAGAGCTTAACTATTGTTCAAGTGAAAAAATATTTCTTCCTATTTGTTATAAAAATATTTCCATTTAACTTCATTGTGTATCCCCTAGTCTTTGTATTTTTTGAAAGAGTAAAAAATCGATTAACTTTTACTCATTCTACACCATTCAGGATTTTGTAGACCTCAGTCATATCTCCCCTCAGCCATCTATTTTCCAAACTGAAGAGCCCTAACCTCTTTAGCTTTTCCTCAAATGAGAGCAGTTCCATCCCCTCAATCATTACTACTACTACTATTTAACATTTCTAAAGCGCTACTAGGGTTACGCAGCGCTGTACAATTTAACATAGAAGGACAGTCCCTGCTCGAAGAGCTTACAATCTAAAGGACAAATGTACAGTCAGTCAAGTAGGGGTCGTCAAATTGGGACAGTCAAGATTTCCTGAAAAGGTATAAAGGTTAGGTGCCGAAAGCAACATTGAAGAGGTGGACTTTGAGTAAGGTTTTGAAGATGGGTAGGGAGGGGGCTTGGCGTAAGGGCTCAGGAAGTTTATTCCAAGCATAGGGTCCCTCTTCCTTGAACTTTTCTAATTCCGCTATATCTTCTTTGAGATATGGCAACCAGAATTGAACGCAATACTTGCTTCACAACTCAGAAGTGTTTGCAAGTACAGCACAGATCTTTGAAAATATACAACCTTAAGTACTTGTAGTGCTACCCTTAGAAGATATCTGAGGATCAAAAATGGGTGTTTAGCTTTTCAAAGAAAATCATACCCACTTTGTAACCACTCTTATATGATATTAATAATGCTCTTAGTTGAAATAGCTATAGGGCTAGAATTCATTATGGTGACATTAGTCATTGTTAAAGCTGCTTTGCTATTAGCTAGATTCTCAGTGCTGGGTCATTAAATGGTTTACTTTCCTCAACCATTTGTCTCACTTTCAGAAATGCAATTAAAGCATCTGTCTACTTTAAATGACCTCTTTCACCTGCAAAATTAAAAAGCAAAGAAAATCTAAGAAACGCTTTTAAAAACTGTTCGCATTTTGACTCTCTTCTCCTGCCAGATGAAGAACTTGGAAAAACTGAGCTGACCCTGTTATATCATCTGAATGATGAGTGGCAGAGCAATACTATTAATACAGATGATTCAGGAGCAAGACCTACTCAGCAATGTTCTTAACCTGTGCAGTAGATCTTTTTACTCACCTGGCACTGCTCCAGCCACTTAAATGTCAACTACCTGAGGTAGTGTGGTATCTGAGACCTGTCAGACTTTGGCAGCTCCAACTCTGAGATGACAGAAATGATGCCACCCTGGTAGAGAGAGTTGGAAGTCCCCCTTCAGGTTAGTGGGAATATTGCTGCTCACACTGCTTAACCACATTGAGACACAAAGAGAGCCCTTCTACATTCAGCCACTTAGAAGTCTATGTATCAATGTGCCTTAAATATATGAATTAATGCAAAAGATTAATATATATTAGCACTCCAGTGGGAGGACCACACCCTTCGTTATCTGGGTGTTCTCAACCCTAGTGATGTTGGTTCTTTTTATTCTATTAATGTAGAGAGATTTGGTAGCCATGTTTAGTCCACTTCCAAAGGTAATCAATAGAAATAAAATAAAATGTAGAAAAGAAAATAAGATGATACCGTTTTTATTGGACTAATTTAATACATTTTTTGATTAGCTTTCGAAGACGAAGAAGGGCTACCTTCGAAAGCTAATCAAAAATGTATTGTTAGTCCAATAAAAAAGGTAACATCTTATTTTTTTTCCTATGTTTTATTTAATTCTATTTCTATTCTATTAATGTGCCTCCATTATTGGAGGAAACCCGTCTGAAACTTCAGGTTTGGAGGTCTTATCCTCTTTCGCTGTGGGGCCAAATAGCGCTGTTTAACATGCTCATACTCCCAAAGTGATTGAATATGTTTCAGAAACTGTCACTGTTTTTGTACCACCAGTTTGAGCAGCATTTGAACAGAGCCCTGCAAATTTTTCTTTGGCAAAGCAAAAAGCCCCGATTACGAACAGAGAAGTTGCAGATTCCTAAGGCTCATGGGCTTGCTCATCCTTTGTCAATTGACCATAGCCAGTGGCATGAGGCACCTTAATGATTGGTATTTGAGGCATCCTAGATTTTTAATTTACAGAGCTGGAAACAGCCTTGATCCCTAAGGTACATTTAGTTATCTGCTTCACACCAAGCACAGCTCTCCTTTGGGTATCTTTAAGAAATATCCTATTTTGAAAGCATGGAGAGCAATTTTACACTGGGTATGTAAACAATATAATTTATTCCCCCCCCCCCCCCCCCCCCCCCCAATGTTACTCCCTTCCTTTCCATGTGTAATAATTCAGATTTTTCTCCAGGTGGGTGTTCCACAGTTTTTTAACATGGGCACAGAGAGGTGTTAAGTATTTTTCAGGTGGTGACAGAGGAGGGAAAGATGCACCCATTTGCTGAAGTACAACAAACATATCACCTCCCTGGTAGAGACGTTTTTGCATATTTACAGTTAAGACATTATGTTCACTCTTTACCCTGGGAGGACCTGACAGATGTTCAAGAAACCATCTTGGATGCTTATACTCTAGGTTCCAACGTGTGCCCCTTACTACTACTACTACTACTTATCATTCTATAGCGCTGCTAGACGTATGCAGCACTGTACACTTGAACATGAAGAGACAGTCCCTGCTTGACAGAGCTTACAATCTAATCAGGACAGACAAACTGGACAAATAAGGGATAAGGGAATTACTAAGGTGGGAATAGGGGTTAGGAGTTAAAAGCAGCATCAAAAAGGTGGGCTTTTAGCCTACATTTGAAGATGGCCAGAGATGGAGCTTGACGTACTGGCTCAGGAAGTGTATTACAGGCATATGGTGCAACAAGGTAAAAGAAATAGAGTCTGGAGTTAGCAGTGGAGGAGAAGCGTACAGATAAGAGAGATTTACCTAGTGAACGGAGTTCCTGGGGAAGAGTGTAGGGAGAGATAAGAGTGGAGAGGTACTGAGAAGCTGCAGAGTGAATGCACTTGTAAGTCAATAAGAAGAGATTGAACTGTATGCGGAAACAGATAGGGAGCTAATTAAGTGACTTGAGGAGAGGACTATTATGAGCATAATGACACTGGCGGAATATAAGTCATGCAGTAGAATTTTGAACAGATCAAAGTGGAGAGAGATGGCTCAGCGGGAGACCTGTGAGAAGCAAGTTACAATAGTCTAAGCAAGAGGTGATAAGATGTGGATAAGGGTTTTGATAGAGTGCTCAGAAAGGAAAGGATGAATTTTGGTGATATTATAGAGAAAGAAATGACAGGTTTTAGCAGTCTGTTGAATATGTGCAGAGAAAAAGAGAGGGAGTCAAACATGACCCCAAGGTTACAAGCTGATGAGACAGGAAGGATGAGAGTGTTATCCACAGAGATAGAGAATGAGGGAAGAGGAAAGGTTGGTTTAGGGGATAGATAAGAAGCTCAGTCTTGGTCATGTTTAGTTCCAGATGGCGGTGAGACATCCAGGCAGCAATGTCAGACAGGCAGGCTGATACTTGGGCCTAGTTCCTGCTGAACTTTCTGGAGTGGAGAGGTAGATCTGGGAGTCCAGCATAAAGGTGATACTGAAAACCATAGGATGAGATCAGAGCACTAAGGGAAAAAGTATAGATGGAGAAAAGAAGAGGTCCCAAGACAGAGCCCTGAGGTACACCAACTGATGGTGGGATAGAAGTGGAGGAGGATCCACCACAGTATATACTAAAAGTGTGATGGAAGAGATAAGAAGAAATCCAGGAAAGAACAAACAAAGCCCTGAAATCCAAGTGAGGACAGCATATCAAGGAGTAGGCGGTGATCAACAGTGTCAAAAGCAGCAGATAGATCGAGAAAGATGAGGATACAGGCCTTTGGATCTGGCCAGGAACAGCTCATTGGAGACTTTAGCAAGCACTGTTTCAGTTAAATGAAGAGGACAAAAGCCAGATTCAAGTGGATCAAGAATAGTTTGAAATGAAAGAAAGTCAAGACAATGGCAGTGAACAGCACGTTCAAGTATCTTGAATAGGAAAGGGAGGAGGGAGATGGAGTGATAGTTGGAAGGACAGGTAGGGTCCAATGAAGGTTTTTTGAGGAGTGGTGTAACTACAGCAAGTTTGAAGGCATCAGGAACAGTCGCAGTGGAAAGTGAAAGATTGAAGATATGACAGATAGAAGGGATGACAGTAGGAGAGATAGTGCTAAGTAGATGGGTGGGAATAGGATCAGATGAACAGGTAGTTTTGATAAGGAAAGAAAATGTGCAGTTTCCTCTTCAGTTATTTCAGAAAAGGAAGAAAAGGAGGCAGGGGTTGAAGGAGGGTTGAGAGAATGGACTGAGGGAAGGAGAGGTGGAGGTGACTTGGTTGAGAATTCAAGGTTAATCTCGTGAACCTTATCATGAAAGTACTTAGCCAGAGTCTGGGAAAAAAGTGAAGGGGGAGTTGGAGGTGAAGGCACTTTGAAGGGAAAGTTCAGTGTGGTAAAGAGGTGTTGAGGGTTTGAGCCAAGAGAGTTTGTCGACTGGATGTAGTAGTCCTGTTTGGCAAGTGAAAGAGCAGACTGGAAGGAGGTCAGCAAGAATTTGAAATGTATGAAGTCAGCCTGGGCACAGGATTTCAGCCAAAGGCGTTTGACAGATCGGGCACAGGAACATAGCTAGCAGGTTCTAGAGGTCAGCCAAGGCTGAGGTTTGGAGGAATAGGAGGAGTGAGAGTATCCAGAGCAGAGCAGAGAATAGTATTTATTTATTTATTGCTCTTGTATCCCACATTTTCTCACCTCTTTGCAGGCTCAATGTGGCTTACAAAAAAAACTGTCATGGCATCACCATTACAGGATACAGAAATACATTTGGAGATATAAAGGTATCGGTAATAACAAGGAAGAGACAGCCTCATTGACAGACTTGGATAACATAGTGGTTGAGAAGAGGTTTGAAACACTGGAGGACAGAGCAGAAGAGTCAATAGCCTAAAGATTCCTAAATTTATTGGTGGAGATTGGATGGGACTGGAGGGGAGGGTGTTTAAGTATGATGGTCGGAGAGGGGAAGAGCTGAGGTACAGAAACTGGAGAGTGGGCAGTTGGAGAAGAAGGTAAGACCAGACAATGGCCATTCTGGTGTGTAGGGGTAGTGGAGCACAGTTGAAGATTGAAAGAGGATGTTAAAGCGAGAAACTGAGAAGCATAAGAGTCAGAGGGATCATTAGCATGAATGTTAAAATCCCCAAGAATGAGGGAAGGAGGTGAAGGTTCATGAAAGAAGGAAAGCCAGGAGTTAAAGTCAGTAAGAAAGTAATAAAGGGACTTATCAGGGGGTCCCTTACATTTCATCATCGATTTTTACAGGACACCACTGCGGAAGTAGTTTATGTGATGTTGGCCAGAGTATGGAGTGCAGATTTACAGATGGAGATTTCTTCCTCATTATTACAAACGTTTATTCTTGCAGTTCAAAAACAGGTTGAATCAGTGCCTCACCGTGAACTATTGTACAAATTTGCTCTCCAGTTGCGTATCGCCTCATCGGGGGCGAGAGCTGATCTTGTATCTGAGGGGGCTTGCCCTAGATGCCAGACCATTCCTGCAACTCTAGGGCATAACTTTTGGACTTGTATGGCAGTGAACAGATTTTGGAAGCAGATTTTGGGTTCTAACCAGTTTAGCGCGCAAGTAGTAAACCGGGACATGCACAAAAGGGTTCTCCGAGCCATTTTCCTATCATGGTAGCAGCTAACAAAAACGGAACGCAAAGCTATTATAATGAGCTAATTACTATTATAATGTGCATGCAATGTGATGCACTACCGTTTCCGACCCCATGCACAAAAGCAGTCCCTACCTTTACTGTGGAAATTTGAACGGGAGTTCTGGACCTGCCGGTTCTTCATTATCACAAGTAGGAGAAGAGGAGAAACAAGGCAGGGAAGATGGAGCACAAAAAAAAAGTACACCGACTTACATGCAGCTTCTTTGCGTGTGTGAAAGCCGTGCCATGATTCTTTTCTCAAATGACAGTTTCAAAACCAAGCATGCGCTGCCTGAGGGGAAAAGCAGCGGCTTGGCAGGCAATCCAGCAGAGTGAAGAGCAGCAGCAGGTCCTGCTGTGTCTTCTCCGGGTATTTTCTCTCTTCTGCTCCTGTCGGGATGCGATCACCCAGGTCCCGTCAGGAGCAGGAGGAAGAGAGAGAGACCCTGGCTCTGGGCCCCCCTTGGAGGCCCAGGTCCGGAGAATTTTGTCCCCCTGCCCCCCCTCTTGGTGGCCCTGACCCCAAATACATTATTCATATTCAGCAGTGTAGTAAGCCTGGTGCATGCCCTATGCAACCTGACCCCAAATGCTGCTGATGCGCCCCTGCCCCACCCACTTTGCAAGGGAAGCCAATGGAAGGGGCGCAGTTTTCATGCCCCAGTATCCCTTGCGTCCTGCGTGACCACACCGCCCACACATAGCTTGCTATGGCCCAGTTCGTATTCAGCCAAATAGTGATTTAAATTTGATTACAAATAATCTAGGGCTGTACTGTGCATACTGTCCCTCCTGCCACACATCACGAAACCCTTTTAGTTCCTTCCTACTCAACTGCTCAACCACAGCCAAGGGGATTACCTGTTCAACCCAGCCTCTTTGTTTAAAAAAAAGTCTGGCAGAATCAATGACAGGGAAGGGGGGGATCCCAGCCCAGCCCACCCAAGCACTGGAAGCATTGCAGACAGCAGAGACAGCTCCCACAGTGATATCAGCAGCAGTCCCTCTGATTGGGCACAGGAGTTGAGAGCTGGGACTTCCTGGGGAAGTGCAACTGGGTAAGCCCCATCCCCTGCCAGCTGAAATCACCTTGGGGGCTGGAGCAGCTTTACATTGCATCACTGGAAAATATAGGTTCTCACAACGAGAAACAAATAGTGACCAATGCTCAGCACTAATAGCATTCAAATTATAGGCATTCTGTTAGTGTTTAACATTGGTCGGTGAAAGGGTCGGAACGTTCCTGGTGGATGCCCACAAGAATTGTGCAGTAGGCACAGCTTTTGTGTGCATGTGCGGGGAAGAGGAGGCTCCTGATGCACTTAAGAACAGGACTTTTTGCTCTCCAGAAGCAGAAAATCAGCAGCCTCCTCTACCAGACCCATCAGAATGCTAAGCCAGGCCTGATCTTTAGGAAGATGCAAAAAAGAAGCAGCTATAACTCTCGCCTTCACTCCAGCAGTCACTGAAGGTGCCTCTGACAGGTGCAGCAGTGCAGCCTTCTGCCTTTCTGTGTCCTCACTTTCATGCTCCAGCAGAAATCCTGGGCAGAGAGGGCTGTAAAAATCACCCTGCTCTAACAACTAAATCCTACTGACAGCTCCGGAGCTGTTGATAGGTTTTAGTTATTAGGGCCCGATATTCCGACCCCGCCAGCTGAAGCCTTTGTCCGGCGCCACCACATTGCCTGTCCTGCTCTCTCTTCCCATCACGTCCAGCATACTGCTTTTAGTGAAACTGAGAATTTCATTAAAAGGAGCGTGCTGGACGTGAGGGGAAGAGAAAGCATGGCAGGCAATGCGGCGGCACTGGAGACCAGCAGTAGATGAAGGCTTCAGCTAGTGGGGCTTGGGGCCCCCGCCAGCCAAACCAGGAGCCAAGAGCAAATTTTGGGGGGGCCAAAGCCCCTGTGGCCCCACGTACCTACACCACTGGGTAGCTACACCAGTAATAGGGAAACAAAGCTTTCCTTTGCAACTGCCCAGATATTTTTCCCCATTTTTTTGTGTCCTTCCCATTTATATAATCCCATCATCACAGTTGTTGCCTTGACCAAGTGCCATATAGTCCTGGACTCCTTCTATGACTCTACCGTGAGGTATCCTAAATCCAGCCACTGAGTGTCACCATTGAATGAAGTTATTGACTCCATTCCCCAGGGGTTGTAAATGCTACCTTTGTAGCATCCCAAGCCCTGGCTGCCCTGTGGAGCTGAAAGCCTGAACTGGGAATTGGCAACAGATCCCTCCATATGACCTTGCAGAACATGTTAGCTGGTCCACCCCAGGATATTATTCTTTTCCTGCACTGGTAACCTTACCTTGTGACTGTCTGACCTTGTTTCAGAACTGCCTCATTCGAGTGACGCAGCGAGGACGAGAGGCCTTAGTAACGGATTTTGGCCTAGCCAGGGAAGTGGTGGAGATGCCAACAAAGAACTCTGATAGGAAGCTATCCCTTGTGGGCTCAGCGTTCTGGATGGCTCCAGAAATGTTGCGAGGAGAACCATATGATCGAAAGGTATTCCTTACATCAACCTTCTTTGTAACGTACTTTGTAACCAAAAGAAATAGATGATGAATTGCCATTTTGGCCCATGACATGTGTTACAAGGTTGTAAATGTACTGAAGGAACCTGATAACATCAGGGAATACAAATCCACATGTGGCCTACTGTGGCAAGCAGGACCTGAGACTAATCACTTTCAGGGTCAGCTCATCCATTAGGACTGCACAGTCTCCTAGGGTAGCAGCTTCGGGGAAAGGGGGGGGGGGGCTGGAGAGGGCACCCAAAAGCAGCTGCAGTCAAAGCAAAAAATACATCCTGGCAATAGCACAAAGTAAAACAAACAGCAGGAAGGGGTGGTGTTGGGGTGATAATGATCATTAAGAGGCCTGAAGAACCTGACAGTTAATTGGGGAGGGGGCGGAGTGCAAGGCTGATAGAGGCTACTATCTATTTGCCATTTTGTAATGCACTCAGGAGCTAATGGTCAAAACTACCGCCAGCATTAACATGCGGTTAACCCCAAGTTTGTACACACATTATACAGCACCATGTGCTCAGAGGGCTTGAGTTCCAGTGTTAACATGTGTGCTAAAGATGACCACAAATTCTATTTAAATATATTTAAATGCATGTTAACAGGGTCAAAAGTATTCATTCCCAATGCGCAAACAAAAGTACTGCAGTGCACAAAAGAAAATGATGACCCATAACACCGAAAATGTACTGCCAGATCAGGGACAGCCTAGAAGGTGTTCAGGAGAAGATTTCTTGTCAATTTCTCACAATAAACTGTCTTCTTTTGCAAGTGGAAGGAAGCCCATGCAACTGTAAGCACTGATAATGAGAAACAAATGCACGAATCCGAGCAAAACCAAAATTTAAAGCACACATTGGTGCCTATTTTCTGTGCTTAAATATGAGCCTGTCAAAAATTGAAAGTGCAAACAATTTTTGAAAGGTTCATATTTAAAAGCACAGAAGAATAGTGCTGATGTCTACTTGCACTCTTGGGTTTCTCTGGGCATACGCACAAGAGCTGTGCTTACCGCAAATGCTTTATGCGCATGTGCCAGACATGGTCCTTCCTTTGCTTTTGGTTTGTTATCACCAATTATCATTTGCTTAACTTTTCTTTAGAGCAAAGCTTAGCTATTTTTCCACATTGTTGTTGCGCTGTGGGGTTAGTGCCTGGCTTTGAGAATTGGCCCCTCAGAAAGGTGCTGGGTTTTGTTCCTTTCTTTTCTCTCTCTGGCCCAGAGTTTGCTCACCTTCTCAGCATAGTAACATAGTAAATGACAACCGATTAAGACCAATGTGGCCCATCTTCTCTCAAGTCCCTGGAGCTGTTAGTCTCTCCCTTATTTACTTTCTTTTTTTTCCTATAGGTTGATGTGTTTTCTTTTGGAATAGTTCTGTGTGAAATACTGGGCCGAATCACTGCAGACCCTGAAGTTCTGCCTAGGACTCAGGTAACTCTAATTGTCAAGGAAAAGAGTGAGTCTGACTTGACTACACCTTAGGAGAAATTGTTTCATAAGCTGGACCTTATGTGCTTTCTCATATGAGGAAAGGCTAAAGAGGTTAATGCTCTTCAGCTTGGAAAAGAGACAACTCAGGGAGGATATGATATAGGTCTACAAACTCCTAAATGGTGAAGAATGAGTAAAAGTGAATTGTCTTTTTTTTCTTTCAAAAAGTAGAAAGACTAGGGGACACTCAATGTTACATGGTAATACTTTTAAAATTAATAGGAAGGAATATTTCTTTTTTCACTCAACAAATAGTTAAGCTCTGAAACTCCTTGCTGGAGGATGTGGTTACAGCGGTTAACATAACTGGGTTTAAAAAAGGTTTGGACAAGTTCCTGGAGGAAAAGTCCATAGTCTGCTATTGAGATAGACATGGGGTAAGCCACTACTTACCATGGGATCAGTAGCATGGAATCTTGCTACTATTTGGGATTCTGCCAGGTTTTGTGACCTGGATTACCCACTGTTGGAGCAGTATACTGGGTAGAGGGACTGTTGGTCTGCCCCAGTATGGCTATTCTTATGTTCTTATGCCACTTGTGTGTTAAATGGACAGTTCCTGCTTATATCTGATAAACAGTGCAGAGAATTACACTGCTCCTTGTTGTACCATATTGAGATTCTTTTTCTTTCAAACTTAATTTCCCTTGGTCCACATGTTCCCGTATTACCAGTTAGATGTAACAATACAATTTAAAACTGAAATGAGAAGAGAATTTTTAGTTTATCCCTTTTCAATAGTAGTTCAAGGTGAGCTATGTTCAGGTACAGTAGGTATTTTCCTGTTCCCATGGGGCTTATAATTTGTACCTGGGGATTAATTGGCTTGTTCAAAATCACAAGCCTCAGTAGTGGGATTTGAACCCTGGTCTCTCTGGTTCTCAGTTGCTGTTCTAACCACTAAGGGGTCCTTTTACTAAGGTGCGCTGAAAAATGGCCTACGCTGGTGTAGATGCTTGTATCGGATGCGTGCAGGTCCATTTTTCAGCACACTTGCAAAAAAGGCCTTTTTTGCCGAAAATGGACGTTCGGCAAAATAAAAATCAGTGCGTGTCCATTTTGGGCCTGAGACCTTACCGCCACCCATTGACATAGCAGTAAGGTCTCGTGGGTTAACCGGGCGGTAATCATCAGTGTCCATACACTGCCGATTTGCGCCACGCGGTAGAAAATAAAAAATATTCTCGGACGCGCATAAAAAATGGAATTACTGCCCGAGGCACACGGTAGCCAGGGGGTAGTTCCAAATTTACACACATTGGACATGCGTAGGCGCCAATGCACCTCAGTAAAAGGGCCCCTAGGTGAGTTCTGCACTTCTTTATTTTGATGGAGGGACAGTTGTGATCTTGACCTCTCCTATACAGTACAACCCTGTTTTATAACAGAACTGGATTAATCTTGGTGGTTTGTATTACCTTTAGGCTGTAAAATAATTGTGCATTTTTATCTTCTAGGATTATGGCCTAGATATAACCGCTTTCCAGGAAATTATTGGGGAGTGCCCCAAGAGGGTTTTGGATTTAACTGCTAGCTGCTGTCGGGTAAGATTTGCTTTGATCTCTCCCAGTCTCTCTCTGTCGAGATAGCTTGCGTGTACCTGTCCAAAGCCTTAAAAATTAATGTTTTGTTTAGTCCTAGTACTCTCACAGCTACCGTTGGCATTTCTTTGAGCAAAGATGAGACATGGCATCTAAGCCTGCATTTGAAAACAAGCTTTAATAAGTAATCTCTAGAAAGGGAACTTCTGCGGCTTTGTTGATTTTGCAATGCTGTTGTGCCAAATGACAGTGCATCAAGAGAAAAGGAAACACTTCTTCACACAATGTGGTTAACCTGTGGAATTCATTGCCATGAGGCACTGTGCAGGCACGTAGTATAATTAACTTTATAAAGGATTAGACAAATATATGGAAGGTTGATCGACCAGTCAAAAGGGTACCCCCACCCCACCCCCGTATTCAGTGCATCCTTGTACCAGAACTGCTAGTATCTGGAAGGGTATGATAGATATCACTCGTATTTTGGAAGAATATTCTTTTATACACACTAGAGCTGCCCTGACATGAAGAGTCCACACTGTTAACACATAAATTACAATGGCATTGAGGTTGCTATGATTTTGTTAATAATTATGATGCTGCAGCCACAGTATAACAGAAATATTAACAGCTTGGAGTTGTCATTGGTCCCCATGTCTTTGATAATAATGTCCTCTGTCATTGTTTCCCACCCCACCCCCGCCCTGAAAAACTGCAAGACAATGATAGTTGTTGAAGATCTCGAGATGTGCACTTCACTGCTTAGCACCATCAGATACAGAATGTTGGGCTAGAAAGACTTTCCAGTCTGCCCCTGTTAGATAGATATTATGGTGCCTATTGAATACAGACTACTGGCAATCCATGTGGATGTTCATACTTATACAGCATCACTACAAAGACTGACAATGTAGTGCTAATGTTTATACTGATAGGGGTAATTCCATAACTGTGTGCCTCCAATTAGGCATCCAGTGGGGTGGGGGGGGGGGGGGGAGCACATGAGGAAGGAGCCTACTTTCCTTCATACAATACTAGTGTAATCGGGTATTAATTCACCTAATATTTAGGCATTCACACTTACAACAGCCATAGAGCTGGCGTAAGTGCAGGCACATAAGTGTGGTAATGATGTACATATTCTGTAAGTTACATGCTTAAGAGGGAGCCCTACCCATGCTCTACCCCTGTATATGACCCCTTACAAATATGCGCTGTGGGGGTCTTTTACTAAGCCGTGGTAGCATTTTAGCTTGCAGTAGCAATTAGCTGCCGGTAAACACTGAGACACCCATTATATCCTTATTGGCGTCTTGGCGTTTACCACCAGCTGATTTCTACTGGAAGCTAAAAATGCTACCGCAGCTTAACTTAGGTGCCATGCTAGCACATACACATGTAAATTCCAGTATTGTAAACATTTATGTGTGTAAATGTGAACAGCCATCTTACAGAATTGCCCCAGTTGGGTGCTGGTGCTAAGGGTATTTTGATGTACTGAGATTTAATATCAGCCACAAAAAGATGTGTTCACCAGTAAACTGGAAAATTTAATATACAAAAATGGAGGGAAAATACCTCAGAAAACACAGGGTCTTTGGAGAGAACCAGTGAAACCAATTCATTGAAGCTGACCCAGCAAGCTATTAACACCCCCCCCCCCCCCCCCCCCCCGGGAAGCCATAATTAATGGTGAAACAAGCTTCATTGGGATATTGAAGCTAAGTGCCTTTAGAGCTGAGAACCAAGTGTTTTAGAATGTTTGATGTCTTTCATGGTGGCACAGAATTATTTTTGCAATTTTTCTCATTAGAATTTGGTTTGAGCAGCGGGTTTGAGCAGTATTTTAAATCATCACATTAGTATGAACACAAGCATTCACTTAAAAAAAAAATGCAATTTTTCTTGGAGGTTTTTTTAGACCAGTGATTGAAACTTGAACCAATAGAAAATAGACAATGGTCTGTTTGATTTAAAAAGGTTTCTGAGGTCTTTTTCCTCCATTTTTGTATATTACGTTTCCAGTTTACTGGTGAACAAATCTTTTTGTGTCTAATAGTGTATCAAGCAGATAGATCTGTGTGCATCTCTCTTTTTGGTTAGTATTGGGTACTGACATTTAGCTCCTGTGCATAGCAGTCTTGTCACTGGGCCTTGGCCAAGAGGTGTAGTTTCCAGCACTTTAATCTGAACGCCTCCATTTATTCACTCAGAGGACTATAATTCCCCTCATGAGTGAAAAGTATCAGATTTTCACAGTATGTGCATACTTTCACTATGAAATTGACCCCAGGGAAGTACTTCTCCCCAACACCACTTCTGGAAATATTTCTTTAAAATGTAGGCAAACATTTGTATGTACATACACGACATGAATACATTTACCCACACATTGGCTAGGTGGTCCTGTACAAGCACATTTCCTCGGGTACAGTACTGGTTCACCTGAGCAAATGTCTTTGAAAATTGCCCTCTCAGTTATACCATTGTTTGATCATTACATGGAACGGATCTGTTTTGTTGCTGCTTAATTTTGTAAACCAACATGATCTTCTCGTAGGAATGGTGGTCTATCAATGTTGTTACATAAATAAATGAACTTTCATATTATTGTTCTTAAAATGAATCTTTACTTTCCAGATAGAGGCATTTAAGAGGCCATCTTTCACAGAGTTGCTGGACGAGCTGGAGGATTTAGCAGAAACCCTTGAATCCCCAAAAGACAATCAAAAATCTGGATAAAATATCTCAAAGAGTCCTGAAGGATCAGAGTTACATTCCAGGTTTAAATGATTTGTACACCTCAAATTGCACTGAAAAGCTCACAGCAGCCTAACTGGTGTTTATCGAACCATGTTTCATTTGTCTACATTAATTTATTGTACAGAAGATTATTTTCAAAGAAAACATTTGTAAGGAAAATTTTCTTAGCAGAGCCTTCATACAGAATGAACCTGGACCGTAAAGGGCAATGTTTTAAGTTTCCAGACCAATATAATTATGCAAATGGCAACAACAAATTATTGTTATCTAAAATTGATTCTAGAGAAGAATGTAACATTTACAGATGGAAACAGCTGCTTACAAAGCATTCCTTCAGAAAAAGGTTTCCTTCCAGTTCCTCCTTCCATGTGGCTACTTCTGATTACAAGGGACTTGTTTGGGCTTAAAGGGGCTGTTTATCACTAACTTTAAGCAGAACTATTGAGAATCAAGGTAAACCAGAGGTGTCCCTCTGAATGGAGTCTTCTGATGACTGCGTACTACATGCCTATCAACCTGGCACACTTAACCTGTGGATACTGGCATAGCCAGCTCCTTGGGTGCTGTGCACCCCCAATATTAAACAAACTTTTTCATTGTGTACAGCAAGGGGTATTTTGTATTATATTTTGTACCCCAAATCGTTCTGACATGTTGGCACCTATGGACATTAGGACTTTTTTTTTTTAAAGAGATATCACAAAATAGACTAAAAGAGGAACCTTGGGGTGATGGAGGATCAGATGCTGTAACACTTTGGTGGTTTGGGTGAGACCCTCTGGTGTGCTGTATTCAGAGTGTTAGCAAATAACATTTAGAAGATGCTTTTGTGTTTAGTAAGGAAGTTTCTTCATTTTGAGTTAAATATAATTTTTTAAAACGTTATGTGGTATTTAATTTGTCCCTCAAAATTGTTCATGTTGTCCAATGCATTTCAAGTTGGAATTAAGGTATATCGTTCTTTTCCCACAACAATATGATCCTGATTATCCTGTAGCTACATGAGGCAGAGGAAAGAGGGTACTCACCAGGGGAAGATTCTCAAACCTCAAGACTATTAATTGGGAAAGACGTGGAGGAAAAGCAACTAATCAGCACTAATTAGAAATCATTGGAATTTGCACATGCGTCTTTTTAGACACATTTTAAAAAGAGGCGCATGTAAATTCTATCGCTTGTAGCTGAAAAGGGGCCATGGCCATGGAAGGATTATAGGCATGTTGCAAGCATTCCTCAAATTTGTGTGTATGGTTATAAAATTCGGGGGAATTGTGTCTAATTTAGGCTCGGGTATTTACACCAGGTTTTCAGTGGCGTAAATGGCTACACCTAATGTAGTGTGTTCCCTGGCCCTATGCACTATTCTATAAACCGTGCCTAACTATAGGCACGATTTATAGAATAGCACTAAGCGCTATTTTTGGATGCACCTATTTTTTAGTCGTAATTTACAGAATCTGGCCAAATATGTCTAGGTTTTTTACGTAGGCTCTTTGTCAAAAAATGAATGGCCAGCATTTTAGGAAGAGCAGCACTCCTTCCTGGGAGTCCCATTTTGTTAAAGGTGTTCTGATCTTTGCAAAGGTTTCTGCACTGGTGAGCAGCAGTTTAAAATAATAAAAATGCTGCTCTTTTGTAGTGCCTTTGTCTAAAGAAATATACAGATGTGAATATGCAGTGATTATTTTACTAGTAGCAGGATTAGTATTTCTTTTATCTTCAGACAGGGCAGAGGTTTTGTTTGCAGACATCACTCCCAATATGTAGTTATGAAGCCATGAGGACTTAGGGGCTCTTTTACAAAATGGCGGTAAACCCAGTGCGGGTGCCGGTGGTAGTTCCAACCCCAGCGCACCATTTCCCATGCTGGCGGAAATATTTTTTAGCATGTGGGTAGCACATACATGTAAAAATTATTGTGGGATGCCCGAGCCTGCCCTGTGGTAAGGTATTCTTTACAGGACCCCTTCTTCTGTTGCTAATATGTCTCTGCTCTGCTCTTCTGCGCCGCCACCATGTTTTAAAAATGGCTGCCAAGGCTTCAGGCTTGGCAGCCATTTTGAAAACACGAGCGGCGCTGGGCGCAGTAGCGACAACATGCAGAAAAGAGTGGGGGGTCTTTCCTGACCCCAAAGAAGCCACTACACCACCAGGGCCCTTCAAGGTAGGACCGGGAAGGGCTTTAGTATGTGGGAGAGGATGGCTGCTGTGGTGGTGGTGGAGGGGGGGGGGGGGGGGGTTGCAGTATTTGGGAGGGGTCAGCGGCAGCAACTGCGGTGGTGGTGGGGGATTGTAGTGTGCGGGAGGTTGCGGAGGGCAGGTTTTGGCACAGTAGAAGTCACACTCATCACATGGGCAAAATATAAGAAAACCAATGGCCTGCATTAGGGGTTTATAGCCCATTTAGTTATGTTTAAACAAATGAGAGATCTGTATTAAAGAAAATATTTATTTTTATCATTTTGACTTATGAAAACCACTTGTTCCTGAAACATGTTCAAAACAGAATAATGCATTTGTACAAAAGAGATGAGGTAAAGATGTGATTCCATGTGCCCCAATGAAAGGAGAGTTTAATTTTAATTGAATTTAATTTCACAGTATATTTCTTCCCAAGGCAGATTACAACAGTTAAGATGAACCCATCAGTAAACAGGATATCCTCACTGAAATTTGGCCATGCATTACTGTATTGTATAGAATAGTGTAAAAAAATTAGCAGAAAAAAACAGACTTCATTAGTGCTGTTTTTACCAGCTACAATAATTTTTTAAGCAGTTTTATTGATATTCATTTTTATTTCATTATATTTATATCTACATATGGGAAGCTGTCATATTAGTAAAAAAACTTTTTTTCTCCACCTTTTAAGGCACTGGGCTGAAAAAGAGGGCAGGGAGGAGGAAGAGAAAAAGGAGATGTTGGCCAGGGGGGGGGGGGGGGGGGGGGAAGGGGGGATGACTGATAGTTTGCAAGGGGGCGCCACAGACTCTAGTACCGGCCCTGACATCCCAGGTGCTCTAATGCCCAGATGAGCGAAAGCCCTGCACTGTTCCAAACAGCGCTCTAAAAATAGCGCTGGAACAGCATGAGGCTTTACCACCCCTATGCTGTGTTCAAAAGTGCCACTCACTGTTCTTTTACAGCTGACATAGGTGTCACCACCCTAAGGATTTAAACTTGACCTGCTACACTCCATCCCATCCAACCCTAGCCCCACCCCAGTTCCGCCCCACTTTAGCCTCCTCAAAAATCTGAGTCACCCTCCCCCCTCTCCCAGTTCTTCAGCCTCGCACCAGTGCCTATTTTACAAAAGTCTGCGCCCTCTGATATGAAAGCCTGGCTACACCTCTGGGTATGTTACTGTGTTTGATGTTCTTTGGTTATATTTGCTTCCTTGAATGAAAAGGGGTGGAGTTATGTTCGCTTATGAATTTATCAGAACCTTAATAAAAGATAAACCTTTATGAACACTGTGCAGTGGAGGTTTGCTTGAGGAGGCCTCACTTAGAGATTTGGTAGGCTGCGTGCAGCAAGTAGAATTCTCTCCATAAGGGCACCTAACTAGGTTGTAATCACTTGAGGCAAGCCATCTCTGCCAGGATGGCCTGGTGAGACCAGAGAATAGGCACTATGATGACCCCTAGAGGCAACACAGCCAGTGGGGGTGGAACCAGCATTTTCACATGCAGGTGCCAATTACCACACAGTACTTGACTGAAGTTAATCTGGGAGCACTGAGGCCCAGATGCATTAAAGACATTGGTAATTCCCGTTCTCCGAGGACAAGCAGGCTGCTTGTTCTCACTGATGGGTGACGTCCACGGCAGCCCCTCCAATCGGAAACTTCACTAGCAAAGGCCTTTGCTAGTCCTCGCGCGCCCATGCGCACCGCGCATGCGTGGCCGTCTTCCCGCCCGAATCGGCTCGTGTTCGTCAGTCTTCTTTTGTCCGCGCTCGGTACGGTCGTGTTTGCACCGTTCACGCCCCTTAAGTTGACCCTCGCGCGTCTTTTGACTTTTTCGCTTTCAAAAAAAAAAAAAAAAAAAGGGATTTCGGAGAAGGGCCTTTCGGTCTTTTTCCCTTCCCCGTATTTCTAGTTTTTGGCCCCGATAAGTTTTATTTCGTTTTCGGGGTAGGCCCCTTTGAGGCCTCGGGTCGAGTTTTTTTCTCCCCCTCTTTTTGGTGCCTTACCACAATTACGAGCGTGATTTTTCCGCCCATGTCATTGAAGTCTCCCAGCGGCTTCAAGAAGTGCACCCAGTGCGCCCGGGTAATCTCGCTCACTGATAGGCACGCGTCGTGTCTTCAGTGTCTGGGGGCTGGGCACCGCCCGCAGGCCTGTAGTCTTTGCGCCCTTTTACAGAAAAAGACTCAGGTAGCGAGATTGGCCCAGTGGAACGTTTTGTTCTCGGGCTCTTTGTCGGCATCGGCACCGGGAGTATCGAGTGCGTCGACGTCGACAGGGTCAAGACCTCTGCCCTCGGCCACGACTGTATCGATTGCATCGAGGCATCGACCCTCTGCATCGTCGGGGCCGAGACATTGGAAGGCTGCGTCGGCGTCGGTGGTACCGGGACCTCCACTAGTGCTGATGTCGTAGGACGGTGGTGCTTCATCTGGAGTGCAGGTGAGGGCTGTCCATTCCCCTGCTGGTGGCGGTGAGCCTTCGGGTGGGTCTCCCCCTACCCTGAGGGCTCCTGCGTTACAGCCCTCCCCCCCCCCGAGACCGACCTCCTTCGGCCTCGGCCCCGAGGAAGCGACGGCTGGATTCTACGTCCTCCTCGTCGGTACCGGGAAGCTCCGGTGACATGCTTCGTTTGAAAAAGTCAAAGAAGCATCGACACTGGTCTCCTTCCCGCGTCGTTACCGAGAGCTCTGGGTCGCCGAGGGAGTCAGCACCCAGTAGGCATCGGCACCGGGAGGACCACTCACCCTCTGTTCAGGAGGTGTCGATGTGCTCCACCTTGGACAGCCCGGAACAGCCTCCACGCCCGGAACAGACTCTGACTTCGACTCCTGCATCGGCTTCCATGTCTTTCTCCACAGCCGCCCTGCACGAGAGTCTCCGGGCCGTTCTCCCAGAGATCCTGGGAGAGCTGTTGCGCCCTTCCCCTCCGGTACCGGGGGTGCTTGCGTCTCCGGTACCGTCGAGTGAGGCGCCGGCTGGCCCCTTGCCCGGGGTGAGGTCTCCGACATCGGTGCCGCTTGCGGTACTGACTGCGGTCCCCTCCCAGGAAGGCTCCCCGACGACGTTGGCGGAGGGAGCTTCGCCGGTGCGGGCGAGGGAGTCTACCTCTCGACGCTCCCACCGTGGCCGTGGTTCCACGGAGTCGAGCCGGGCACAGCTTCAGACACAGGTTCGTGAACTTGTGTCTGATACCGATGGTGAGGCCTCATGGGAGGAGGAGGAGGACATCAGCTATTTCTCTGACGAGGAGTCTGATGGCCTTCCTTCTGATCCCACTCCCTCCCCTGAAAGGCAGCTTTCTCCTCCCGAGAGTCTGTCTTTTGCGGCCTTTGTCTGGGAGATGTCTGCGGCCATCCCCTTCCCGGTGGTTGTGGAGGACAAGCCCAGGGCTGAAATGTTTGAGCTCCTGGACTATCCTTCTCCACCTAAGGAAGTGTCCACAGTACCCATGCATCATGTCCTAAAAAAGACATTGCTGGCGAACTGGACCAAGCCTTTAAGTAATCCCCACATTCCCAAGAAGATCGAGTCCCAGTACCGGATCCATGGGGACCCAGAGCTGGTGCGCACTCAGTTGCCTCACGACTCTGGAGTTGTGGATTTGGCCCTAAAGAAGGCTAAGAGTTCTAGAGAGCATGCTTCGGCGCCCCCGGGCAAAGACTCTAGAACCTTAGACTCCTTTGGGAGGAAGGCCTACCATTCCTCTATGCTCGTGGCCAAAATTCAGTCTTACCAGCTCTACACGAGCATACACATGCGGAACAATGTGCGGCAGTTGGCGGGTTTGGTGGACAAGCTCCCTCCTGAGCAAGCCAAGCCATTTCAGGAGGTGGTCAGGCAGCTGAAGGCGTGCAGAAAATTCCTGGCCAGAGGGGTGTATGACACTTTTGATGTTGCGTCCAGGGCCGCTGCTCAAGGTGTGGTGATGCGCAGACTCTCATGGCTGCGTGCCTCCGACCTGGAGAATAAGATCCAGCAGCGGATTGCAGACTCGCCTTGCCGTGCGGACAATATTTTTGGAGAGAAGGTCGAACAGGTGGTAGAGCAGCTCCACCAGCGGGATACCGCTTTCGACAAGTTCTCCCGCCGGCAGCCTTCAGCTTCTACCTCCACAGGTAGACGTTTTTATGGGGGAAGGAAGACTGTTCCCTACTCTTCTGGTAAGCGTAGGTACAATCCTCCTTCTCGACAGCCTGCGGCCCAGGCTAAACCCCAGCGCGCGCGCTCTCGTCAGCAGCGTGCGCCTCAGCAAGGCCCCTCGGCTCCCCAGCAAAAGCAAGGGACGAGCTTTTGACTGGCTCCAGCAGAGCATAGCCGACATCCACGTGTCAGTGCCGGGCGATCTGCCGGTCGGAGGGAGGTTGAAGTTTTTCACCAAAGGTGGCCTCTCATAACCTCCGATCAGTGGGTTCTTCAAATAGTCCGGCAAGGATACACCCTCAATTTGGCCTCCAAACCTCCAAATTGTCCACCGGGAGCTCAGTCTTACAGCTTCCAGCACAAGCAGGTACTTGCAGAGGAACTCTCCGCCCTTCTCAGCGCCAATGCGGTCGAGCCCGTGCCATCCGGGCAAGAAGGACTGGGATTCTATTCCAGGTACTTCCTTGTGGAAAAGAAAACAGGGGGGATGCGTCCCATCCTAGACCTAAGGGCCCTGAACAAATATCTGGTCAAGGAAAAGTTCAGGATGCTTTCCCTGGGCACCCCGTCTCCCCATGATTCAGGAAAACGATTGGCTATGCTCTCTGGACTTGAAGGACGCCTACACGCACATCCCGATACTGCCAGCTCACAGACAGTATCTGCGATTTCAGCTGGGCACACGTCACTTCCAGTACTGTGTGCTACCCTTTGGGCTCGCCTCTGCGCCCAGAGTGTTCACGAAGTGCTTGGCTGTAGTAGCAGCGGTGCTTCGCAGGCTGGGGGTGCACGTGTTCCCATATCTCGACGATTGGCTGGTGAAGAACACATCCGAGGCAGGAGCTCTACAGTCCATGCAGATGACTATTCGCCTCCTGGAGCTACTGGGGTTTGTGATAAATTATCCAAAGTCCCATCTTCTCCCAGTACAGAGGCTCGAATTCATAGGAGCTCTGCTGGATTCTCGGACGGCTCGTGCCTATCTCCCAGAGACGAGAGCCAACAACTTGTTGTCCCTCGTCTCGCGGGTGCGAGCGTCCCAGCAGATCACAGCTCGGCAGATGTTGAGATTGCTGGGCCACATGGCCTCCACAGTTCATGTGACTCCCATGGCCCGCCTTCACATGAGATCTGCTCAATGGACCCTAGCTTCCCAGTGGTTTCAGGCTGCTGGGGATCTAGAAGACGTGATCCACCTGTCCACGAGTTTTCTCAAATCCCTGTATTGGTAGACGATTTGGTCCAATTTGACTCTGGGACGTCCTTTCCAAATTCCTCAGCCACAAAAAGTGCTGACTATGGATGCGTCTCTCCTGGGGTGGGGAGCTCATGTCGATGGGCTTCACACCCAGGGAAGCTGGTCCCTCCAGGAACGCGATCTGCAGATCAATCTTCTGGAGTTACGAGCGGTCTGGAACACTCTGAAGGCTTTCAGAGATCGGCTGTCCCACCTAATTATCCAAATTCAGACAGACAACCAGGTTGCCATGTATTACATCAACAAGCAGGGGGGCACCGGATCTCGCCCCCTGTGTCAGGAAGCCATCAGCATGTGGCTCTGGGCTCGCCGTCACGGCATGGTGCTCCAAGCCACATAACTGGCAGGCGTAAACAACAGTCTGGCCGACAGGTTGAGCAGGATTATGCAACCTCACGAGTGGTCGCTCAACTCCAGAGTAGTGCGCCAGATCTTCCAGGTGTGGGGCACCCCCTTGGTAGATCTCTTTGCATCTCGAGCCAACCACAAAGTCCCTCATTTCTGTTCCAGGCTGCAGGCCCACGGCAGACTGGCATCGGATGCCTTCCTCCTGGACTGGGGGGAAGGTCTGCTGTATGCTTATCCTCCCATACCTCTGGTCGGGAAGACTTTGTTGAAACTCAAGCAAGACCGAGGCACCATGATTCTGATTGCTCCTTTTTGGCCGTGTCAGATCTGGTTTCCTCTTCTTCTGGAGTTGTCCTCCGAAGAACCGTGGAGATTGGAGTGTTTTCCCTCCCACATCACACAGGACGAAGGGGCGCTTCTGCATCCCAACCTCCAGTCTCTGGCTCTCACGGCCTGGATGTTGAGAGGGTAGACTTTGCCTCTTTGGGTCTGTCAGAGGGTGTCTCCCGCATCTTGCTTGCTTCCAGGAAAGATTCCACTAAGAGGAGTTACTTCTTTCTATGGAGGAGGTTTGCCGTCTGGTGTGACAGCAAGGCCCTAGATCCTCGCTCTTGTCCTACACAGACCCTGCTTGAATACCTTCTGCACTTGTCTGAGTCTGGTCTCAAGACCAACTCTGTAAGGGTTCACCTTAGCGCAATCAGTGCATACCGTTACCGTGTGGAAGGTAAGCCGATCTCAGGACAGCCTTTAGTTGTTCACTTCATGAGAGGTTTGCTTTTGTCAAAGCCCCCCGTCAAACCTCCTACAGTGTCATGGGATCTCAATGTCGTTCTCACCCAGCTGATGAAACCTCCTTTTGAGCCACTGAACTCCTGCCATCTGAAGTACTTGACCTGGAAGGTCATTTTCTTGGTGGCAGTTACTTCAGCTCGTAGAGTTAGTGAGCTTCAGGCCCTGGTAGCCCAGGCCCCTTACACCAAATTTCATCATAACAGAGTAGTCCTCCGCACTCACCCTAAGTTCTTGCCAAAGGTTGTGTCGGAGTTCCATCTGAACCAGTCAATTGTCTTGCCAACATTCTTTCCCCGTCCTCATTCCTGCCCTGCTGAACGTCAGCTGCACACATTGGACTGCAAAAGAGCATTGGCCTTCTATCTGGAGCGGACACAGCCCAACAGACAGTCCGCCTAATTGTTTGTTTCTTTTGATCCCAACAGGAGGGGAGTGGCTGTGGGAAAACGCACCATATCCAATTGGCTAGCAGATTGCATTTCCTTCACTTACGCCCAGGCTGGGCTGGCTCTTGAGGGTCATGTCACGGCTCATAATGTTAGAGCCATGGCAGCGTCAGTGGCCCACTTGAAGTCAGCCACTATTGAAGAGATCTGCAAAGCTGCGACGTGGTCATCTGTCCACACATTCACATCTCATTACTGCCTGCAGCAGGATACCCGACGCGACAGTCGGTTCGGGCAGTCAGTGCTTCAGAATCTGTTCGGGGTTTAGGATCCAACTCCACCCCCCTAGGCCCATGTTTTTTCTGTTCCAGGCTACACTCTCAGTTACTTGGATAAGTTGTTAGGTCAATCTCAGTTATGTCCTCACCATTGCGAGGCCCAATTGACCATGTTTGTTGTTTTGAGTGAGCCTGGGGGCTAGGGATACCCCATCAGTGAGAACAAGCAGCCTGCTTGTCCTCGGAGAAAGCGAATGCTACATACCTGTAGAAGGTATTCTCCGAGGACAGCAGGCTGATTGTTCTCACAAACACGCCCGCCTCCCCTTTGGAGTTGTGTCTTCCCTTGTCTTTGTCTTGCTACATATGGGACTGACGAACACGAGCCGGTTCGGGCGGGAAGATGGCCGCGCATGCGCGGTGCGCATGGGTGCGCGAGGACTAGCAAAGGCCTTTGCTAGTGAAGTTTCCGATTGGAGGGTCTGCCGTGGACGTCACCCATCAGTGAGAACAATCAGCCTGCTGTCCTCGAAGAATACCTTCTACAGGTATGTAGCATTCGCTTTCCCTACCGATTCCATAGCGAATCGGTAGGGAACGGGAATGCATCAACGATAGGGAATGCAAATGAGCTACTCGTTGTAGCTCACTTGCATTCTCTAGTCCTTCGGTACCTGAGTCGGAGAATCGGGACGTCCCTTTAGATTAGGCTCCTCTTCCTGGTCTCTTCAGCCAATCAAAGCGGGCTTAGCTGGCTGTTGTCAGCGAAACGAGCTCTGATTGGCTGAAGAGACCAGGAAGTGGAGCCTAATCTAAAGGGACATCCCGATTCTCCAGCAACCAGGAAAACATAAAAGTTTTGCTGTGGAGGGGCGGCGAAGACAAAATAGAAGGGGGAAAAAACACCAGCGCCGGCAGAGCTAAAAAAAAAAATGCGAAAAAAAATACGTCTCTCAGAAGCGCAGGGAGAGTACGTCCTTAAAGGACACCCCTCACATGCGCTCCCTGCTTTTTTTTTTTTCTTTTTTACCTTTTTTGGGGGCCCTTTTCCGATTCCCTCACAGGAGCCCTAACAAGAGGTCAGACATCTCGTTAGGGTTCCTACGGTAATGGAATCGGAAAAACGGTAGTGCATCTCATTATAATGGGCTGCAACGGTAGTGCAGCTCGTTATAATAACTTTCCAATCATTTGCATTCCGTTTTCGTTGCCTGCTACCGTGTCAGGGAAAATGCCCTTAGTGCATGCCCGGGGTGAACTACTTGCGTTTTAAACTGGCTGGAACCAGTTTAAAACGCAAGTTGTGGGCTCGTTAGGTTTTGTGCATCTGGGCCTTAGTGCCTCCTAACACCTCCACACCTAATCCATACCTCATAACATAAAAAGCACTGTTACCGCTTGGTAACTTCTACACATGGTTGTGCACTAGCAGTTACCATACAGTAACCCACACATTAATTAATTAGTGAAAGGGCCTCTATGTTTGTTTAATTATTCCACTGTACACAGTATTAGTTGTGTTCGTGGAGCAACAATCAAAAACAATTTTTAGCAAGTAAATCTATGTTAACCTGTTTAAAAGCATTTAATTTTGCCTCCCACTCCCCCAAAGAATCAGAAGGAATGCATTTTGTATTGGCGATGGAATGGTATCTTGTTCATAGAATTTGTGTTTTTTTTTTTAAGAAATTGATATGGATATGGAGCTGCCCTGACAACTCCAGGATCTGAAGATTTTCCTCTACTATGCTGAAGTAGTCCTGAAAAAAAATAATGGGACATTGCACAAAGAAGAACAAATAATGAATCAGATATATCATGTTGATTGGTTTATTAGATTCATATACTCCTGAAGACTATAGCTGAGAGCCATTGTTTGCAATGTCAGGTTTCAAGGAAAAGGTCTGTATAAGGAAATACAGGAGATCCAGTTATAATGCAGTAAGAGGCACTGCAGCTAAAATTCACTACCTGGCAGCTCCCACTAACCAAAGAGTATAAATAGGCCCAACAAGAACCCTACCCCTATCTCCAATCCTTTTAGTCGCTTTCCCCCTCCCCCCAGGCCTACCTTTAATAGCTCTGGAGGTCTAGGGATCCTGGGAGAAAACAAAAGAACCTCTGCAGAAGTAACACAGACAGCAAAGGTGATCCAGGGAATGAAGAACAGATGAGAGTTCACCAAAACAGGTTTTATTGAGGAGGGACCTAACTTGGCCAAGTTTTGGCTTTGTCTTCATCAGGGGTCCATCATCTAAACGAAAAAAAAAATGATTCCAGTACTTGAGACAGATACATTGGATATTGGAAAGGGCAAGAGAAAGAACTGACCAGAGATTGAATATGGTCAACGGTGATATATGTTCAACTAGGAACATAGTGTGGGCAAAATGGTCCCTGCATACCAACAGCTGCAATGTTACTAAGTGTTATAATGTTGTGTTTATGTAAGCCTTTTTTAGCCCAGCAGTTTCTGCTTGCTCATCTTGGGCCTCTAGCTCCACCAAAACAGCCACTGTTGGGCAATGGACAATGCATTTCCTTTGCATCTACCCAGCCTTTTCTCCCTATTTACTATCTCCCTATCATTCTTCCTCCCTCCACACATACATACATAACTTAGTCTAACTTGTCATCAACTGCATATCACTAAGCATGATTCCTTTCAGGCAATAAGTCCATCAACTATGTGTCACCATTGCCCAATGGCTGGGTCTCCCTTCTCCAGAGCTGTAAGTGCTGCCTGGATGGCAGAATATCTGACCCTGGAATCAAACCTTTCCAGAAGTTAAAAGTTTTCATGAGGTTTCAACACTGCTAAATATGCAATCTTGAGAAATAAAATGTGTGATATATATTTTTTAATGCTAAAGGAAGGTTAAATGATTGCCAGCGTGCTTAAATGGAGTGAATGAGGCAATTAAAGCCAGAAGAGCATCTTTAAAAGATGGAAAAAAAGATCCAAAATAAAGAAAAATATGAAGGAGAATAAGCACTGGCAAGATAGATGTAAAATAGAGGTTGACCAAATTTCAGTTTTGGTACTGAAACTTACCCAAATCCCATTTTTGGCATGTTATCAGTCTCACTGAAAAATGCCTTTTGAATTGTTTTCATTTTCAGCTAAAACCCGCTGCTTGTTTTCAGGCATGGCTGAAACACCATTCCTGAACAGAAGTAGCAAGCCTCCTTTCTTTCTCCCTATCCCTGAAGAGGAGAAGCCAGCCAGCCTCAGTCTCCCTCCCTTCATCCTCTAAGTAGATACAGCCCCCCCCCCCCCCCCAGGCCTAACTTAAATTCCTGGTGGTCTAGGAGTATAGTCAGGGTTGGAGCGATCCCTAGTCACTCTTGCCTATGCTGGCTCGGCTTTCAAAATGGCGGCCATAATATCTCTTGAGACTGCCTCTAGAAGTCAAGGCAGCCATTTTGTAATTGTAAAGTAGACGTTATGGCAGCCATTTTGAGAGCAAAACTTACATGGGCAGGAGTAACTAGGGATCACTCCTGCCCTGACTACAACCTTAGACCACCAGGAATTGTAAGGTAGGCCTAGGAGGGCCTGTGGGTGGGTGGTAAGGAGGCACATGGAGGGGCTGGGGGGGGGGAGGGGGAGGAAAGGAGAGAGAGCAGAGCACAGATTAGACCTCATGTGGTTTCAGTTTCTGGCGTTAGTGAAAACCAAGCAGCACATTTTGGCCGCAGATTCAGTTTCAGCTGAAAATTATCAGGTGGCTTCAGCCACAGATTGTTTCAATTGGCATCTAATATAAAGCATTATAAGAAAAAAATGTGAAAAGAAGCTTATCACTGATGCAAAAACTATTTTCAAGAACATTTTAAGCAAGAATCCTTTGAGGAAGTCAGTTGAATCACTAGATGACTATGAGGTAAATAGAGCTCGTGAGAAGGACAAGGCCATAGTAGAAAATTTACATGAATTCTTTCTTTGGTCAGCCCTGTAGAGCAGGTTGTACAATCTTTCTGGTAAATGAGCAATGTTTAATAATAAAGTAAGCTACAAAATAAGAAAAGCTCTGAACTTCTGCTCTGACATGCAACAACCTCTGCCATGCCAGAGGAGTGTTAGCAAAAGCTGTACATTTTGATATGCTTCTGAAGCTGGTTAGTACTCTGAGATCTTAAGATTGTACATGGAATTAAGTGAACTGGGGAAGGGAGAAAAGGGGCTGCAGTTTGAGCTGGCTACAAGCTCTGAGGTACACTTATCCCCTGAATTTATATTGATCATATTGAAGATGTACCTAGGAATGGATGGGCCTCGGCCAGAGACTAAAGATTCTCCCGCCCAACCACCTAACCAAGTGCCAACACTGCAGCAGCAATTATTGCAGCAATATCTGGAAGCGAGACAGTGATTGGCCCTGGGCTTTTTGCCAGGTATGTTCTATTGTGGCCCTAGGCGTTTTGCCAGGTTTCCTCTACTGTAGCTATGCCCCTGATTGTGTTTTGTAACCTCTTTGCACTTAATCTTTCTTTTAGAAGCTCTGTATCTGCCCTCTAGCTGCACCTCCCTCCACTGTGTATACCATGTGTATATATGCATATCATTGTTTACATATTTAATCTGTATTTGTTGAATTTCTTTGTGTGGAACATGTTACATAAATCTGTTTTTCTTACTATCCATGCATTTTGAACACAAATGTTTAGTCCGTTGGTTCTGTGAGTGTGAATTGTTTGCTTTCAAAGTTGGAGAAGGGTGTGTTTTTCCTGGCTGCCTTGCTTTGTGCTTTGTCAATTCCAACAGAGAAACATTCAGCTCCTCTGTGCAGATTAGCATTTACACAACAAAACAAAATGTCTATGCACACAGAAGTTCTTGTTTTTAACAATGAATCATAAAGATAAACAAACTGCATTTTTAAGGCTTTTTTTCACAGGTCAATGCAAACATTTCAGCATTGGTTCCTTTATACAGAGCTTTTGAGCACTGAACTCTTTAAGAAAAAATTCTA
This sequence comes from Microcaecilia unicolor, assembly GCF_901765095.1. Classification (NCBI taxonomy): domain Eukaryota; kingdom Metazoa; phylum Chordata; class Amphibia; order Gymnophiona; family Siphonopidae; genus Microcaecilia; species Microcaecilia unicolor. The sequence goes on from NC_044036.1 coordinate 248,007,411, forward strand.
TTTTTCAACACGTTTAGGGGGTCTTTTACTAAGCCACAGTAGCATTTGTAGCTCACGTTAGAAATCAGCTGGCTGTAAATGCCAAGATGCCCATAGGAATATAATGGGCATCTTGGAGTTTACCACCAGCTGATTTCTACTGTGAGCTAAAAGCGCTACTGTGGATTAGTAAAAGAGCCTCTTAGTGTAGCCAAAAAGCTAGATTTGGTTTGCTGGGTCTCTACCAGGGTTCTTAAACCAGATGCAGCTCACTGATATGTTAACATTTTTCAAAATAAATAAAACATTCCTAAAAATATTTTAAATGTTGTTTGCTTCCAAATTTCTAGTGCCCTCTGTTCATGTGTTTGGTTTTTGATGATGATGATAAGCCGCATTGAACCTGCCATGAGTGGGAAAGCGCAGGGTACAAATGTAACAAAAATAAATGTATTGTTATTATTAATATTAAGATCATTAATATTAAATATTAATAATAATTATAGAGACAAAATTGGTGAAACTTGGGTATTTTCTGCCTTTGTAGGCACAAATACTTTCCCTTGAATCTTAACAGTGCTGTGCCGGAAGAGATTCCTGGGAGTTCCTTGTGAGATTATCAAATGATTTTAAATGTATACAAAGAGGGCTGTTATCATAATGATGCTGGTAGAATCATGTAAATTGTTGATGATCCTGTGACAGGGTTAAAAAAAAAATTAAGATCGTTCACCTGAGGCAAAAGGTAAAAAATGGATACAGCGTGATCCTCCCGGATTCGATTTAAAAACCTTTAAAAGTTAATTTTTTTTCTTTGCCTAGTCGTTTACATATGGACATTTTACATATATCCTCCAAAATAAATGTTTTTAGAAGAAGACAGCTGATGTATTTAACGCTGAGGATTATTCTCCCTGGATCCTGCTATTTCCTTACCAATCTTGTCCTCCTTAAAAGTTGCGATCCTCCATGCGACGGTAACATTACGTCACAGGGAGTGTAACTTAGCGGATCGGGCGTTCTCAAGCTTAAAATAAGGTTTAGACAGAAGGAGCGCTTCTTTGCTTTCACGGCCGCTACTGCTTACAGTATGCAGCGATCACCAGCCATAACCCAGCGCTGGACAAATCTTTTAGAAAGTTAAACAAAGAGGTGCAATAGACTGGAGTGGAAGTGAGCCTATCTAGTCCACTGTAAGCAAGGAAGCCAATTTGGTTAATCTCTATTTCCTTTCCCCCCCACTGCGCAGCCGTCATTGCCATTCACTCAAAACAAAGCAAGCAAACCTATTAGCTGCTGCATCTGCGTTGTAGTTCTTTATTGTTGATCCATCTGTTACAAGCCTAAAGCTGTTTCAGTTGGATTGGCAAGTCTTACAAGGTGGAGGATAAAAGACATAATTGGGGTGACATGATACAGACATTCAAATATTTGAAAGGTGTTAATCCGCATTCAAACCTTTTCCGGAGACGGAAAGGTGGTAGAACTAGAGGACATGAATTGAGGTTGCAGGGGGGCAGACTCAGGAGTAATGTCAGGAAGTATTTTTTCATGGAGAGGGTGGTGGATACGTGGATGCCCTTCCACGGGAGGTGGTGGAGATGAAAACGGTAATGGAATTCAAACATGCGTGGGATAAACACAAAGGAATCCTGTTTAGAAGGAATAGATCTATGGAATCTTAGCGGACATGGGTGGCAACACCGGCATTTGGAGAATAAAACTGGTGCAGGGCGGACTTCTATGGTCTGTGCCCTGAGAAAGGCAGGGACAAATCAAACTCGGATATACATATAAAGTATTACATACCATGTAAAATGAGTTATCTTCTTGGCCAGACTGGATGGACCGTTCAGGTCTTTATCTGCCATCATTTACTATATGTTACTATGAATATAATTTAAAATAAAGCTTCAAATTTTATTGTAAATGGTAGTTTGTAGTCATTTTTCTTCACTGTTCTGTGCAATATAGATGACCAGATTTCAGTGAGAATATCTTTTTTCCTAATGGGTTCATCTTAACTGTTGTAGTCTGCCTTGGGAAGCCTGGTGTTTCTAAAGATGATGGGATATATTGAAATTAAATGGAAGTAGAATTAAACTCTCCTTTCATTGGGGCACATGGAATCACATTTTCATCTGTTTTGTAGAAGTTTGACTTTTAGATAAACAAATGGATTATTATGTTTCAGGGGCAAGTGGTTATATAATTCCAAATAAAAATAAATATTTTGTTTCATGCAGATCTCTTTTGTTTAAACATAACTAAATGGGCTAATAGCCCCTAATGCAGTCCAGTGGTTTTCTTATATTTTGTTCTTGTGATGTCTTATACTGTGCCAAAACTGAAAATTCTTATCTCCTTGAGGTTAAATGAGGGGATATGGGATGAGCTTATCTGGTCCACAGGAGACAGTATGACTATAAAGTTGAAGCCGGTCCCCCTACAGCAGCCATCTCCGTTTGTCAAAAACAATAGCAAAGTAGATTTGCATTCTCTCTTGTTAGGGGATGTGGGGAGGGAGAAGATCTAGGAGGAGTTGTGGGGGCTCGGCTGGTGGAATTTTCAAGGGTCTGTGAAGGGGGAGAGGGTTATTTTCAAAATATATTTGTCATTACTGCAAACGCTGCTTTGTTATTTCCAGTGCTGTATTGTGGTTTTCAATGGAGCGCTAGATGCCTGCTTTTTCCTTCATGATGACAATAACGATAGCCCTCTATAAAAATACTTGCAAAAGTTTTAATACCTATGTGTGTCATTTTTTAACATTTTACAAAAATGACATTTATTTTAAAGTTTCCCCTATGAACTACTAGAACATATCAAGCAGACTGTGGAGTACCTCAAGGATCACCACTATCACTGCTCCTTTTCAACCTAATGATGACCCCACCAGCCAAGTCCTTATCCAATCAAGGCCTTAACCCTTTCCGCAGACAATGTCACAATATACATCTCATACAAACATGATCTAACAGAAATCACCAATGAAATCAAACTCAGCTTGAATATCATGAACTCATGGGCGAATGCATTTCAACTAAAACTTAACACAGAAAAAACACACTGCCTCATCTTCTCATCCCAATACAACATGAACAAACCCACCAACCTGCAGGGGCTTGAAGTACAAGACGATACACGCGTCAACCTTTTCCTACAAGAGCACGAAGTCTTGGAATACATTACCACGTAACTTAAGAATGATCAACGAACAAGCCTCCTTCCGTAAACTACTGAAGACACACCTGTTCGAACAAACTTATGGAAAGAGCCAAAACACATAGAGACCACTCACTGTTCACAATGCAATACACATCCAATTCTGATCCATCATTCCTTTATCCAGTCAACCATACATTCGTCCACGGAACTATGTACACTATATGTCTAGGCGCCTAATAATGCCCTTTTTTCCCATTGTCTCTTTCTAATGTTTCTATGTTGTTGTCCCATTGTTATACTACCAATGATATTCGAATGCCTCGCACAACTCTGTTCAATGTAATCCATAACTTAGTTGTAACAAATGTATTTCTATTATTCAAGTCTTATTGTAAGCCACACTGAGCCCGCAAATAGGTGGGAAAATGTGGGATACAAATGCAACAAATAAATAAATAAATAAAACATAACCACCCCAGACTACACCCTCCCTATCTCAGACAGCCTGAAAATTCTCGGAGTTACAATCGACCGAAATCTCACGCTAGAGAGCCAAGTGAAAGCTACAACAAATAAAATGTTCCACTCAATGTGGAAGCTCAAATGAATTAAACCTTTATTCCCCCAGGGAAATATTTCGTAACTTGGTACAATCTATGGAACTAAGCCATCTAGACTACTGCAATGGAATCTATGCGGGATGCCAAGAACAACTCATAAACTCCAAACTGCTCAAAACACAGCAGTCGGGATTATATTTGGAAAAACGAGATTCGAAAGCGCCAAACCCCTACGAGAAAAACTGCACTGGCTCCCAATCAAAGAACGTATTGCGTTCAAAATCTGCACCCTGGTTCATAAAATCATCTACGGTGAAGCCCCAGGATACATAACAGACCTCATAGACATACCAACCAGAAACACATCAAGATCAATATGAACATACCTAAATCTCCACCACCCAAGCTGTAAAGGACTCAAATACAAATCAACCTATGCATCCAGCTTCTCCTATATAAGCACACAACTGTGAAAACAACATACAACCACCTAAACTTCCGGAAATTACTAAAAACTAACCTGTTCAAAAAGGCATACTCTAACGATCCAACTTAAATGCCATAACCCTGCAACACAATGAAACCAAAGCTCATACTGGACATAACTCTTCCTCCTTACGATTCTCCAATGTGTCTGTCACACATGGACTTTAATCTTCCACAACATCACTCTGTATTTGTTCATACCGGTATGGGCGATCTCCTTTACGGTACTATGTAAGCCACATTGAGCCTGCAAATAGGTGGGAAAATGTGGGATACACATGTAACAAATAAATAAACATATTACATAAAATTTTAAATCAGCAAAACAGCATTAAAAATTATTGTACCTGCTAGACAGCAGAAACTCTCTTTGCATATGTCCAAATCTTTCCGGAACGGCTGCTTACATCTAGATCCAGCTATATTCATTGTCTGAGGGGCAGCATACACCTAGATTCAGCTCTGTTTCTCATCAGAAGGGCAGCATACACCAGGATCCTGGTATATATCGAATCAGAAGGGCCGCATACACCAGGATCCTGGTGTAATTGGGATCAGAAGGGCCGCATTCATCCCTTCTGATTGAAAATAGACCAGGATCCTGGTGTATTCATCCCTTCTGATCGAAAATACACCAGGATACTGGTGAATGCGGCCCTTCTGATTGAAAATACACCAGGATCCTGGTGTATTCTTCCCTTCTGATCGAAAATACACCAGGATCCTGGTGTATTCGGCCCTTCTGATCTTAAATACACCAGGATGCTGGTGTATTCGGCCCTTCTGATCGAAAATACACCAGGATTCTGGTGTATTCGGCCCTTCTGATCGAAAATACAGCAGGATCCTGGTGTATGCGGCCCTTCTGATCCCAAATATACCACGATCCTGGTGTATGTGGATAACGATGAAGAAAAAGCAAATTTGCTAAATAGATACTTTTGTTCTGTTTTCACAGATGAAAATCCTGGAGAAGGACCGCGATGGAGTGCAAAAAGTACAAATGAGATTGAAGTGGATAGAGCACCGTTCACGGAAGAGAGTGTGTATGAACAACTTGAAAAGCTAAAGGTGGACAAAGCCATGGGACCGGATGGGATCCACCCCAGGATATTGAGGGAGCTCAGAGAGGTTCTGGCGAGTCCTCTTAAAGATTTGTTTAATATATCCTTGCAGACGGGAGAGGTTCCGAAGGATTGGAGAACGGCGGAGGTGGTCCCTCTTCACAAAAGTGGTGATAGGGAAGAAGCTGGAAACTACAGGCCGGTAAGCCTCACTTCAGTTATTGGAAAAGTAATGGAAGCAATGCTGAAGGAAAGGATAGTGAATTTCCTGGAAGCCAATAAGTTGCAAGATCCGAGACAACATGGTTTTACCAAAGGGAAATCGTACCAAAGGGAAATCGTGCCAAACGAATCTCATTGAATTCTTTGATTGGGTGACAGGAGAATTGAATCAGGGACGAGCTATGGACGTAATCTACTTAGATTTCAGCAAAGCTTTTGACACGGTTCCCCACAGGAGGCTCTTAAATAAACTGGATGGGCTGAAGATAGGACACGAAGTGGTGAACTGGATTAGGAACTGGTTGACGGACAGAAGCCAGAGGGTGGTGGTGAATGGAATTCGCTCAGAGGAGGGAAAGGTGAGTAGTGGTGTGCCTCAAGGATCGGTGCTGGGACCGATTCTGTTCAATATATTTGTGAGTGACATTGCCGAAGGGTTAGAAGGTAAAGTTTGCCTATTTGCGGTTGATACTAAAATCTGTAATAGAGTGGACACCCGGGAGGGAGTGGAAAACATGAAAAAGGATCTGAGGAAGCTAGAAGAATGGTCTAAGGTTTGGCAATTAAAATTGAACGCGAAGAAATGCAAAGTGATGCACTTAGGGAATAGAAATCCTCAGGAGACGTATGTGTTAGGCGGGGAGAGTCTGATAGGAACGGACGGGGAGAGGGATCTTGGGGGTGATAGTATCTGAGGATCTGAAGGTGACGAAACAGTGTGACAAGGCAGTGGCCGTAGCTAGAAGGTTGTTAGGCTGTATAGAGAGAGGTGTGACAAGCAGAAGAAAGGGGGTGTTGATGCCCCTGTATAAGTCGTTGGTGAGGCCCCACCTGGAGTATTGTGTTCAGTTTTGGAGGCCGTACCTTGCGAACGATGTCAAAAGAATTGAAGCGGTGCAAAGAAAAGCTACGAGAATGGTAAGGGATTTGCGTTACAAGACGTATGAGGAGAGACTTGATGACCTGAACATGTATACTCTGGAAGAAAGGAGAAACAGGGGTGATATGATACAGATGTTCAAATATTTGAAAAGTATTAATCCACAAACAAACTTTTTCCGGAGATGCGAAGGAGGTAGAACGAGAGGACATGAAATGAGATTGAAGGGGGGCAGACTCAAGAAAAATGTCAGGAAGTATTTTTTCACGGAGAGAGTAGTGGATGCTTGGAATGCCCTCCCGCGGGAGGTGGTGGAAATGAAAACGGTAACAGAATTCAAGCACGCGTGGGATAAACATAAAGGAATCCTGTTCAGAAGGAATAGATCCTAAGGAGCTTAGCCGAGATTGGGTGGCACAGCCGGTGGTGGGAGGCGGGGACAGTGCTGGCCAGACTTATACGGTCAGTGTCAGAGCTGGTGGTGGGAGGCGGGGCTGGTGGTTGGGAGGCGGGGATAGTGCTGGGCAGACTTACACGGTCTGTGCCTTGAAAAGGACGGGTACAAATCAAGGTAAGGTATACACAAAAAGTAGCACATATGAGTTTATCTTGTTGGGCAGACTGGATGGACCATGCAGGTCTTTTTCTGCCGTCATCTACTATGTTACTATGTGGCCCTTCTGATGAGAAACAGAGCTGAATCTAGGTGGATGCTGCCCCTCAGACAATGAATACAGCTGGATTTAGGTGTGAGCAGCCCTTCCAGAAAGTTTTGGACATATGCAAAGAGAGTTTCTGCTGTGTCTAGCAGGAACAGTAATTTGTAATGCTGTTTTGCTGATTTAAAATTTTATGTTATAAGTTCATAGGGGAAGCTTTAAAATAAATGACATTTAAATAAATGACACACATAGAGGCATATTTTCAAAGCACTTTGGGAGGCTAAGTTCCATAGGTTTCTATGGAACTTTGGGAGGCTAAGTGCTTTGAAAATGAGCCCCAGCGGCATTAAAACGTTTGCAAGTATTTTTATAGAGGACTATCTTTATTGTCATCATGAAGAAAAAAGTAGGCATCTAGCGCTCCAATGAAAACCACAATACAGCACTGGAAATAACAAAGCAGCTTCTGCAGTAATGACAAATATATTTTGAAAATAACCCTCTCCCCCTTCACAGACCCTTGAAAATTCCACCAGCTAAGCCCCCACAACTCCTCCTAGTCTTCTCCCTCCCCACATCCCCTAACAAGAGAGAATGCAAATCTACTTTGCTTTTGTTTTTGACAAACGGAGATGGCTGCTGTAGGGGGACCGGCTTCAACTTTATAGTCATACTGTCTCCTGTGGACCAGATAAGCTCATCCCATATCCCCTCATTTAACCTCAAGGAGATAAGAGTTTTCAGTTTTGGCACAGTATAAGACATCACAAGAACAAAATATAAGAAAACCACTGGACTGCATTAGGGGCTATTAGCCCATTTAGTTATGTTTAAACAAAAGAGATCTACATGAAACAAAATATTTATTTTTATTTGGAGTTATAAAACCACTTGCCCCTGAAACATGTTCCAAAACAGAATAATTCATTTGTGTATCTAAAAGGCAAACGTCTACAAAACAGATGAAAATGTGATTTCATATGCCTCAATGAAAGGAGAGTTTAATTCTACTTCCATTTAATTTCAATATATTCCATCGTCTTTATAAATACCAGGCTTCCCAAGGCAGATTACAACCAGTTAAGATGAACCCATCAGGAAACAGAATATTCTCACTGAAATCTGGCCATCTGAATTGTATAGAAGCACAATGAAGAAAAATGACTACAAACTACAGAATTTATAATGGCTGTTTCTACTAGCTACAATAATTTTTGAAGTTATTTTAGTGATATTCAATTATGTCTTTTCTCCTTCACCCTGTAAGGCACTGCCTATCCAACAAAAACACTGTTAGACAGTACTTGTTACAGATGGACCGACAATAAACAACGACAACGTGGATGCAGCAGCTCACAGGTTTGCTTGCTGTGTTTCGAGTGAACAGCAATGACGGCTGCGCGGGGAGTGGAAACAGAAATTAATCAAATGTCTTCCTTACTTACAGTGGACTAGATAGGCTCACCAGGGCTGCCGGGGGGGGGGGGGGGGGGGGGGGGGGGGGGGGGGGGGGCAGGGGGGACAAAATTCTCCGGGCCTGGGCCTCCAAGGGTGGCCCGGCGCTGCAGTCCCCAATCTCACCCGCCCTCGGCTTCGTCGACCGTTCGTCACCAGGCCAGGACCCCACAGTGAAATCATCACAGCACCTCACCTGTCACCTCGCTCCATGACTGAAAGCGCAGCCAGGAGCAGCAACTGAGATTCGCCTCCCTTCGGGCCTTCCCTTCCTGTGTCCCGCCCTCATCTGATGTAACTTCCGCAAGGGCGGGAAGGCCTGAAGGGAGGCTAATCCGATATGCCGCTGCTGGCTGCTCTTTCAGTCACGGAGTGAGGTGACAGGTGAGGCGCTGTGATGATTTCAATGTAGGGGGCCTGGCCCGGTGGCGGACAGAGGGGGTGGGGACTGTGGCGGTGATGACCTCGGGGGGGGGGGGCCCCGTGGGCGGCCTTGCCCTGGGCCCAACCCAGACTCTCGGCGGCCCTGAGGCTCACTTCCACTCCAGTCTATTACACCACCTTGGTTTAACCTCCTTGAAGATTCGCCACGGAAAGAGGGAAATAGAAAATCGCAGCACTTGGTTATGGCTGGTGATCACTGCATATTGTAAGCAGCAGCCGTCAAAACAAAGACGCACTCCAGTCTTAAGGTTGTACTTAGATCCGGAAGGTCCCATGTAAACCTCACAAGTTTGCTATTATTTTCAACAGCGTCTGCGAATGTTGAGGTCACTCAATATGATGGCAAGCTCCGCCCACTGGCTTACGTCCACAAAATGGTCCAAATAGGCTCATGTCGTCTGCTGTCTTATTAAACCTCCTTGTAAGGGGCTCAGAGAATGTGAGAGAACCTTCAAATGGCTGTGACCCTCTCTTAATGAGTTAGAGATGGCATCTCTAATTTCTTGACTAATGCTCTTTTTAGCAAACCCTTCGATTAATGAAGAGAGAATAGTGCAAATGTATTAAGGTATTGTGACTCTGGGCAAGTCACTAAACCCTCCATTGCCCCTGGTACAAAATAAAGTACCTGCAGGGCCGGTCTTAGGCCGAGGCAACCGAGGCGGCCGCATTGGGCCCCGTGCTTAGGGAAGCCCCGCACGGTGCACCTCAGTCAGCCTCCTCTCAGAGCCGGGTAAGCAACAAGCAAGGTAAGCATGGCAGGGCCGCGCCATGCTTACCGCCACTTGTCTGCCCGCCCTGGCGCCCCTCTTCTCCCCCCAACCAAGGATCCTTTTTCTTTTTAAATTTACCTAACCTCCGTCGCCAGAATCCGACTGCATGGACAGCAGCGTCACTGAAAGCGCTTCTCTCCTCCCGAGTCCCCCCGAGGTCTCTAGCAGAAGCTTCCTGATTCGTTCATTCTCAGTGTCCCGCCCTCGAACAAATCAGGAAGCTTCTGCTAGAGACGTCGGGGCTCGGGAGGGGAGGAGCGCTTTCAGTGACGCTGCTGTCCATGCGGACTCGGCGGTCAGGTAAATTTAAAAGAAAAAGGATCCTTGGTTGGGGGGAGAAGAGGGCGTCAGGACGGGCAGGCAGTTGGACATGGGTGGGAGGGCAAGGGAGAGAGGACCTGGACATGGATGGCAGTGCTCAGGGAGAGAGGGGAATTGCTGGATAGGGATGAATGGAGGGGGCAGGGGACAGATGGGCATGGATGGATATGGATTGCAGGGCAGGGCTAAGGGAGAGAGGGGAATTGCTGGATGGGGATGAATGGAGGGGGCAGGGGACAGAGGAGCATGGATGGATATGGATTGCAGGGCAGGGCTCAGGGAGAGAGGGGAATTGCTGGATAGGGATGAATGGAGGGGGCAGGGGACAGGAGCATGGATGGGAGGGCAGGGCTCAGAGAGAGAGGGGAATTGCTGGATAGGGAAGAGTGGAGGGGCAGGGGACAGAGGAGCATGGATGGGAGGGCAGGGCTAAGGGAGAGAGGGGAATTGCTGAATGAGGATGAATGGAGGGGGCAGGGGACAGAGGAGCATGGATGGATATGGATTGCAGGGCAGGGCTCAGGGAGAGAGGGGAATTGCTGGATAGGGAAGAATGGAGGGGCAGGGGACAGAGGAGCATGGATGGGAGGGCAGGGCTAAGGGAGAGAGGGGAATTGCTGAATGGGGATGAATGGAAGGGGCAGGGGACAGAGGAGCATGGATGGATATGGATTGCAGGGCAGGGCTCAGGGAGAGAGGGGAATTGCTGGATAGGGATGAATGGAGGGGGCAGGGGACAGAGGAGCATGGATGGGAGGGCAGGGCTCAGAGAGAGAGGGGAATTGCTGGATAGGGATGAATGGAGGGGGCAGCGGACAGAGGACAGAGGAGCATGGATGGATATGGATTGCAGGACAGGGCTCAGGGAGAGAGGGGAATTGCTGGATAGGGATGAATGGAGGGGGCAGGGGACAGAGGAGCATGGATGGGAGGGCAGGGCTCAGAGAGAGAGGGGAATTGCTGGATAGGGATGAATGGAGGGGGCAGGGGACAGAGGAGCATGGATGGATATGGATTGCAGGGCAGGGCTCAGGGAGAGAGGGGAATTGCTGGATAGGGAAGAATGGAGGGGCAGGGGACAGAGGAGCATGGATGGGAGGGCAGGGCTAAGGGAGAGAGGGGAATTGCTGAATGGGGATGAATGGAGGGGGCAGGGGACAGAGGAGCATGGATGGATATGGATTGCAGGGCAGGGCTCAGGGAGAGAGGGAAATTGCTGGATAGGGATGAATGGAGGGGGCAGGGGACAGAGGAGCATGGATGGGAGGGCAGGGCTAAGGGAGAGAGGGGAATTGCTGAATGGGGATGAATGGAGGGGGCAGGGGACAGAGGAGCATGGATGGATATGGATTGCAGGACAGGGCTCAGGGAGAGAGGGGAATTGCTGGATAGGGAATGGAGGGGGCAGGGGACAGAGGAGCATAGATGGGAGGGCAGGGCTCAGGGAGAGAGGGGAATTGCTGGATGGGGATGAATGGAGGGGGCAGGGGACAGAGGAGCATGGATGGATATGGATTGCAGGGCAGGGCTCAGGGAGAGAGGGGAATTGCTGGATAGGGATAAATGGAGGGAGCAGGGGACAGAGGAGCATGGATGGGAGGGCAGGGCTCGGGGAGAGAGGGGAATTGCTGGATAGGGATGAATGGAGGGGGCAGGGGACAGATGGGCATGGATGGATATGGATTGCAGGGCAGGGCTCAGGGAGAGAGGGGAATTGCTGGATAGGGATGAATGGAGGGGGCAGGGGACAGAGGAGCATGGATGGGAGGGCAGGGCTCAGGGAGAGAGGGGAATTGCTGGATAGGGATGAATGGAGGGGGCAGGGGACAGATGGGCATGGATGGGAGAGAGGGGAATTGCTGGATGGGGATGAATGGAGGGGGCAGGGGACAGAGGAGCATGGATGGATATGGATTGCAGGGCAGGGCTCAGGGAGAGAGGGGAATTGCTGGATAGGGATGAATGGAGGGGGCAGGGGACAGAGGAGCATGGATAGGAGGGCAGGGCTCAGAGAGAGAGAGAGAGGGGAATTGCTGGATAGGGATGAATGGAGGGGGCAGGAGACAGAGGAGCATGGATGGATATGGATTGCAGGGCAGGGCTCAGGGAGAGAGGAGAATTGCTGGTTAGGGATGAATGGAGGGGGCAGGGGACAGAGGAGCATGGATGGATATGGATTGCAGGGCAGGGCTCAGGGAGAGAGGGGAATTGCTGGATAGGGATGAATGGAGGGGGCAGGGGATAGATGGGCATGGATGGATATGGATTGCAGGGCAGGGCTCAGGGGGAGAGGGGAATTGCTGGATGGGGATGAATGGAGGGGGCAGGGGACTGAGGAGCATGGATGGATATGGATTGCAGGGCAGGGCTCAGGGAGAGAGGGGAATTGCTGGTTAGGGATGAATGGAGGGTGCAAGGGACAGAGGAGCATGGATGGGAGGGCAGGGCTCAGGGAGAGAGGGGAATTGCTGGATGGGGATGAATGGAGGGGGCAGGGGACAGAGGAGCATGGATGGATATGGATTGCAGGGCAGGGCTCAGGGAGAGAGGGGAATTGCTGGATGGGGATGAATGGAGGGGGCAGGGGACAGAGGAACATGGATGGGAGAGAGGGGAATTGCTGGATGGGGATGAATGGAGGGGGCAGGGGACAGAGGAGCATGGATGGATATGGATTGCAGGGCAGGGCTCAGGGAAAGAGGGGAATTGCTGGATAGGGATGAATGGAGGGGGCAGGGGACAGAGGAGCATGGATGGGAGGGCAGGGCTCAGAGAGAGAGAGAGAGAAGGGAATTGCTGGATAGGGATGAATGGAGGGGGCAGGGGACAGAGGAGCATGGATGGATATGGATTGCAGGGCAGGGCTCAGGGAGAGAGGGGAATTGCTGGATAGGGATCAGGGCCGTGCCTAGGGTCTATGGCGCACTCCTGCAGACTATCAGTTGGCGCCCCCCCCCCCCCGGACCTGCCTGGCAATGTGCTCCGCATCCCCTAGTGAGGCTCCAAGGCGTGTGGATGTCAAAGAATAAAGTGGCTGCTCAAAGCATATACTAACCACAATTGCTCAACTGCAAAACACTATACACAAACTTGTGCAAAAACACACTCATAACCTCACCAAACCATAACAGCACTAATTCCATGGACAGAATGAGGTACAACCTTATGCATGGAAAGGCAGCACTGTAATTACACCGGGCTCTAAAACACCAGTACACAACCTAGTGAAAAAAAAAAACACCAAAAAGGGCTGAAAATACTACACACTAGTTACCTCAAGAAGTCAGACTCAGCATGCAGCAATACTAGAAAAATTGAAACTTACATGCAAAATATCACAGATGCACATTTCCAAAAGCTGACATATTCCAGTTAATAAATTCTGAATAAAATACTTTTTTCTACCTTTGTTGTCTGATCATTTAATTTTTCTATTCGCTTTGGTCCCAGTGTCTTCTGTTTTATGCAGTCTCTTCTTTCCATTTGATATTTTTTCTCTCACCATGTCCATCATCCTCCTGTGTCCTTATGCGTACTGCCTACCATCTGTAGCCCTGTCCCTATCCTTCAGTGTCCCGATCCAGCTCTTAAATTCAGCAATTTTTCCTCCATCCATATCCAGCATTTCTCCTCACTCCCCTCCATCCATGTGCATATACTTCCCTCCCCTCCATCCATGTCCAGCACCATCCCTCTTTCTCTCCTATCCTTCCATCCAGTGTCATCCCTCTTTCTCTCTCCATCCTTCCACCCATTACCCTCTCCCAATCCTTCCATCCATTGTCTCTCTCTATCTCGACCCTTTTCCATTCAGCATGTCCTCTCTCACCCCATCCTTCCAGTGTCTTTCCTCTTTCCCTACCTACCAGCATCTTCCCTCATTCTGCCCCCTCCTTCCAGCATTTTTCCTCTTTCTTCCTTCTTTCATCCAGCATTTCTCAGTCTGGCTGCTAGGTTCTCCCCCAGTTTCTCCCCAGCAGCTTCGCTCTCTGTCCTGCCCATGTCCCCTCTTTCTCTCTCCATCTTTAAACTCATCTCTCTCTGTACCCCTCTTCCATCCAGCATCTTCTCTCTGGCTCTCACCTGCTCTTTTCCATGTACCCTCTTTCTCTCACCATCTCTCTCTAGCTCTCCCCTGTTCTTTTCCATGGCCCCTCTTTCTCTCCCCATCTCTTTCTGGCTCTTCCCTGCTCTTTTCCATGTCCCCTCTTTCTCTCACCATCTCTCTCTAGCTGTCCCCTGCTCTTTTCCATGTCCCTGGCTCTACCCTGTTCTTTTCCATGGCCCCTCTTTCACTCCCCATCTCTTTCTGGCTCTCCCCTGCTCTTTTCCATGTCCCCCCTTTCTCTCACCATCTCTCTCTAGCTCTCCCCTGCTCTTTTCCATGTCCCTGGCTCTCCCCTGTTCTTTCCCATGGCCCCTCTTTCTCTCCCCATCTCTTTCTGGCTCTCCCCTGCTCTTTTCCATGTCCCCTCTTTCTCTCCCTATCTCTCTCTGGCTCTCCCCTGTCTTCCCAATCCCAACCCTGGGACCAGCATGTCTTCTTCTCTCTTCCTTCCCTCCCAGCTCCCATCCCTCTCTTTGGGAGTTCAGCAACTATTTGTCTTTCCTCTCTTCCTCCTGGGAGCCAATAAATATCCATATCTCTTCTCTCTCTCCTGTTCCCACTTCCCCTTCTTCTGTGGGTCTCGTATGTCCCCTGCAGGTCCCAGCATCATTGCCCCCCCAGTCCAATAATCTCTCACTCTCTCTGCTGTGCACTGATCCAGTCATCTCACTCCCTCCCCCACTCAAAGCTTGCTTTAGATTAATGGCGGTAGCAGCACTTCACCCGGGGGGGGGGGGGGTCTCCGATTCTGCCCCCCCAAAAAACAGGAAGTCATGTGGCAGTACCTGGCAGAGGAAGGCGCAGACATAAGAAGAAAAAGAAGCGCGGGGCCACCTGCAGCAGCCTTCAGACATGCGCTGTCGGCTCTGTTGGTCCTCTGCCCCCGGAACGGGAAATTGACGTCAGGGGGCAGAGAACCGGCAGAGCCGACAGCGCATGTCTGAAGGCTGCTGCGGGCGGCTCCGCGCTTCTTTTTCTTGTTATGCTGGCTGTGGAAAGAAGAGGCGCCGGTGGCAGCAGAGGTTCAGCGTAGGTCTTGTTTGTCGGGAGTCTGGTACAACACGGTAAGCAGGGTAAGCGTGGCGCCCTTGAAGGCAGGCGCCCCCGTGCACTGCTTACCCCGCTTACCGTGTTGGCACAGGCCTGATAGGGATGAATGGAGGGGGCAGGGGACAGATGGGCATGGATGGATATGGATTGCAGGGCAGGGCTCAGGGAGAGAGAGGAATTGCTGGATAGGGAAGAATGGAGGGGGCAGGGGACAGAGGAGCATGGATGGGAGGTCAGGGCTCAGGGAGAGAGGGGAATTGCTGGACATGGAGGGGAGGGAGGAGAAATGCTGGATATGCATGGAGGGGAAATTGCTGAATTTAAGGGCTGGATCGGAACACTTTGAAGGCAGATGCTGAAACTGGAGAAACGATAGGGACAGGGCTACAGATGGTAGACAGGACACATAAGGACACAGGAGGATGGTGGACATGGTGAGAGAAAAAAAATCAAATGGAAAGAAGACACTGCATAAAACAGAAGACACTGAGACCAAAGCGAATAGAAAAACCAAATGATCAGACAACAAAGGTAGAAAAAAGTATTTTATTCAGAATTTATTAATTGGAATATGTCAGCTTTTGGAAATGTGCATCTGTGATATTTTGCATGCAAGTTTCAATTTTTCTAGTATTGCTGCATGCTGAGTCTGACTTCTTGATGTAACTTTCCAGTTCAGTATTTTGCCTTCATATCTGTTGTGTCATGTGTGCTCAAGGTGCAGTATCCTGCCAGCGTGTAGCATTTGCAGCCCTTTTTGTTTTGTTTTGTTTTCACGAGGTAGTGTATTGGTGTCTTAGAGCCTGGTGTAATTACAGTTCTGCCTTTCCACGCATAAGGTTGTAGCTCGTCCTGTCCTTGGAATTAGTGCTGTTATGGTTTGGTAAGGTTATGAATGTGTTTTTGCACAAGTTTGTGTATAGTGTTTTGCAGCGGAGAGATTGTGTGTCCGCACCTCTGACCCCCCGCCTCCCCCCACCCGGGGTTATGAGAATTGGAACTACTAATTGTCAGTGTTGCCAGGTGGGCGGTTTTACCGCCCAATTGGGCGGTTTTCCGCGCCCCGCCGCGGGAAATTTTTGCCCGCGGCGGGTTGCGGTTTTTTGGGCGGTTTTTTAGGCTTCCGGGCGGCTTTTTGGGCGGCTTTTTGATTTTTTTCGGCCGCGGGGGGCGGGGTTAGTGACGTTTTTGGGCGGGGTTAGTGACGTGGGAGGCGGGGCCGATGACGTGGGAGGCGGGGCCGATGACGTGGGAGGCGGGGCCGATGACGGGGAGGCGGGGCTGATGACGGGGAGGCGGGCCCGATGACGTGGGAGGCGGGGCTGATGACGGGGAGGCGGGCCCGATGACGTGGGAGGCGGGGCCGGTGACGGCGGGGGCGGGGCCGGTGACGCGGGGGTGGGGGTGTCAGGGGCGGGTTTGTGTTTGGGCGGGTTTTGGGCTGGTTTCTGGCCCGGATTGGGCTGGAAAAAAAATTTCTACCTGGCAACCCTGCTAATTGTAGTGGACTTGAACAGAATAATTTCTGGGGAGGGGGGTTTCATTATAGCATTGTGCTTATTATTTCAATCAGTTTTTCTGTACAACTTTAGCTTCATTTGTCTTTATTTGAAATTTCATAAATAAAAAGTTTTCTAAAAATTGAATATTATCATCAATGGGGTGGAGCTGGGGTGGGGGCGGGGCTAGGATGGGATGGGATGGGGCCCCACCACCAAATTGGTCTGCACAGGGCCCCGCACTTGCTAAGACCGACCCTGAGTACCTGAATATGCTTTGAATGTAGTTGCAAAAACCTCAGAAAGGTGGTATATCAACTAGTCCCATTTCCCTTTCCCCTATTAATTCTCGTGCAAAAAACCGGATTTCTTGATGAGCTCTAAACCCAAGATTTCCTACTTCCGTTGCTATACAATCGGTTTGACATCCCATTCTTCCTCCATCCCTCGGAACCTCTCGGCCAGGGAGAGCTTTGCCTGGGGGAGCACTTAGTAGAACGGACCGATGACAGTTGCGTGCGTCTGCGTAGAACGCCGTGACGGGCCGCGGCGGCGGGAACCGGGAAGGAGAGAGACGGTGTAGAAGTGCGGGGATGTTCGCAGGGCTACCGGAGCTGGGCGTCGCCAACGGCGAAGACCTGAAGGAGACTTTGACCAACTGCACGGAACCACTGAAAGCTATCGAACAATTTCAGGTACTACGGTCGGGAAAGACCAAGAGCCGCCGAGTTTCCCTTTTATCTGAGAACTATAAGCGCACCGCTGTAAGATTCACTGTCCAGTGCAAGGAGGATTAAACTCTTTAGTTGCAAAGTCCCGCAAGTTTTTTAACTTAAGGCAGTTAACAGACAATCTAAGCTCTCTGTTTTTCGTTCTCGTTAATTCCTGAGGAGACATGACCGTTGTTTTTAGTTAACCGTGATGACTGTTATGAGCTATCCTGTGCTCGCTGCTATGAATATGATATGCAGGTGTCTAGTTACAAAGGGTGAATGTACTACAAATGGCTGAGGATTGTACTTGGGAAGTGCAAGTTTTTAAACTTGTGGTGGGCTATTATAAAAGTACATATATGTGCTTTAAAATATGTAAAAAAAAATTCGTTCAGTTAACAGAGGCGAAAGCAGTCCTAGGACTGAGGCGTTATAGAGGTATTCAAATACATTTCAGGTATTAATGATGCTAAAGAAATGTTCTGGTGTTGAACTTTATTTCTACTTAAAGCAAGAATCATGATTTAATGGAAATAGGCTTGGGAGCAGCCTCTAGAAGGCTAAACTGGTAGCAGACTTCAAAAAGGCATGGGTTAATAATGGTGGCATGCATTTTGAAATACTTTTTTCAAATGCTTTAACAAGCCGTAGGCCTTCTGAATACATTCCAAAGTGAGTAATATAAAATGTTTATTAACTTGCTATACTGCCTATCTGACAAACAGGTCAGAGCGATGTATGCATTAAGGGCCAGATGCACTAAACAATCGTTAGAGCCCTTCCCTTACCGATTCCCTTAGCGAATCGATAAGGAACGGGCATGCATTAAGGAAAGGGAATGCAAATGAGCTGCTCGTTGGAGCTCCTTGCATTCTCTATTCCATCGGGCCGGTCGAGCATGCGTAGAGCAGCTGAGCATTATGCTGGCTGCTCTTCGCATGCCAAATACGCCTCCCTGCGCCGCCCGAAGACGCTGCGCTGCTCACCCCCTTCGATGCGGCTCGATCCAGAGGACAGTGCAGTTGAGGATGCCCATCCAAAAAAAAACGTCCATTTTGGCCGTCATTGCCCCCGCAATAATAAAAACGTCTTTTTTGGCAGTGCTTCATTCAGCTGAGAGACCTGGAAGCCCCTGAGCCAATCACACAGCGTTTAGCTCAGGGACTTCCAGGTCTCTCAGCTGAGTGAAGCACTGCCAAAAAAGACATTTTTATTATTCTCCGAAGACAAGCAGACTGCTTGTTCTCACGAATGGGTGACATCCATGGCAGCCCTGAGACCGGAATTTACCTAGCAATAAAAGTTTGCTAGAGCCTTCGATTGCGCGTGAGCACGGCAAGCAGGTTTTTCTTTTCCGCGGTAGAGAGCGGTTGTGTAAGAATAGCCGTCTCTCTCTGTGCCCAAGAAAAGCCTTCGTTTTTTCATTGCGCGTTCGCGCCTTTTTCTTTCTTCGGTCTCCTTTTGGAGACAGTTCATTAAAAAAAAAATTCTAGTAGTCCCTTACTTCTTAGTTGGGCACTCCTAAGTTTTATTTCGCTGCCGTCGCGGCCCTTTTGGCCAGCACGTTTCTCTTTTTGTGCCCTTTTTTCTTGGCACCATCGTGAATTTTGACTTTGCCGCCGCTATTTTTCCGTCCATGACATCGAGGATTCCCAGCGCGTTCAAGAAGTGCAGTCGGTGCAGCCGGGCAATCTCAGGTACTGATCCCCATTCGTGGTGTAACCAGTGCCTTGAGCCCGACCATCGCCCAGATGCGTGTAAGTTGTGTCTTGGCCTTAAAAAGCGGACACAGGCGTTGAGACGGGCTCAGCGGGATCGTCTGTTTGGAGCCTTGCCTGGCACTTCGATGTCGACAGCAGTACCGAGGTCGGCGGCATCGGCACCGGAGATGGCATCGACATCGGGAGAGCAGGTAACACCTGTCCGGAGACCACCGCATGCTGGGAACAGTGAGCCATCGAGTGGGTCTCCACCTGTCTCGAAGGCTCCTGCTGCAAAGGCCCATCGGGACCGACCACTTTTGGACCCGACCCCGAGGAGGCGTGTGGATTCCACGTCTTCCTCGTCGGTACCGAGGAGTACCAATGCCGTGCATCAAGCGAAGGCTAAGAAGCATCGGCATCGATCGCCTTCTACACACGGTACCGGGAGCTCCAGGGCGTCGAGGGACTCAGCACCTGAGAAGCGTCGACGCCGAGAGGACCGCTCACCCTCCATCCAAGAGGTGTCGGTGTGTCGGTCTTCGGACAGTCCGGTACCGCCTCCTTCCTCTGCACAGGTTCTGCCTCCGGTTCCTGCACCGGCCCCACACTCTTTCCCGGCAGACACTCTTGACGAACGTCTCAGAGCCATTCTTCCAGGCTGCTGCGTCAGTCTGTTCCGGTACCGGGGGTGCTTGCGCCTTCATTACCATTGATGGAAGCGGCAGCGAGCTCTGTGCCTGTGGTGCGGTCCCCGATGTCAATGCCGCCTTCGGCTTCGGTGGGCACCCAGGTCGACTCCCCATCGACATCGCCGCCGACGCGGGAGTCGACTTCTCGATGTCGCCATCAAGGACATGGTTCCTCCGAGTCGAGACGGGCCCGGTTTCGGACTGCAGTTTGTGAACTCTTGTCCGACACCGAGGAGGATGCCTCGTGGGGAGAAGAGGAGGATCCCAGGTATTTCTCTTCTGAGGAGTCTCGTGGTCTTCCTTCTGATCCCACTCCTTCGCCTGAAAGGAAACTCCCCCCCCCCCCCCCCCCCCCCCCCCCGGAGAGCCTTTCTTTCTCCTCCTTTGTGCGAGAAATGTCTGTGCTGTTCCCTTCCCGGTGGTTTCTGAGGATGAGCCCAGGGCCGAGATGTTCGAGGTCCTTGACTATCCTTCACCACCTAAGGAGTCGTCCACTGTTCCTCTGCATAATGTCCTTAAGCAGACAGAAGAACTGGGCGAAACCACTATCTAATCCCACCATTCCCAAAAAACTGAATCCCAGTATTGAATCCATAGGGAGCCTGAGTTGATGAAGTCGCAGTTACCTCACGACTCTATGGTTGTGGATTCTGCTCTCAAGAGGGCCAAGAGTTCTAGGGATTTTGCCTCGGCGCCCCCGGGACGAGAATCTAGAACTCTGGACTCTTTTGGGAGGAAGGCCTGTCAGTCCTCCATGCTCGTGTCCAAGATTCAGTCATACCAGCTCTACACAAGCATCCACATATGGAACAATGTCAAGCAACTGGCGGACTTGGTGGATAAGCTCCCTCCGGAGCACCCCAGGCCTTTTCAGGAGGTGGTCAGGCAGCTGAAGGCGTGTCGTAAATTCCTGTCCAGGGGTGCTTATGACTCTTTTGATGTTGCATCCAAGGCCACTGCACAAGGTATAGTGATGCGCAGACTCTCATTGCTGCGTGCCTCTGACCTGGACAATAGGGTCCAGCAGCGGCTGGCGGATGTCCCCTGCCGGGGGGATAATATTTTGGTGAGAAAGTCGAGCAAGTGGTTGAACAGCTCAACCAGCGGTAAACCGCTATATGGACAATCTCTCCCACCGGGCGCCTTCAGCATCCACCTCATCAGGTAGACGTTTTTTTCAGGGGAAGGCGGAATGCTCCCTATGCTTCTCAGGCTCAATCCCAGCGCGCTCGTTCTTGTCAACAGCTTACGCCCAAACAGGCCCCTGTAGCTCTCCAGCAAAAGCAAGGGACAGGCTTTTGGCTGGCTCCAGTTGAGCATAGCCACTATCAAAGTGTTTGTGCTGGACGATCTGCTGGTCGGAGGAGGTTAAAATTTTTTCACAATAGGTGGCCTTTCAAAACCTCCGATCGGTGGGTTCTTCAAATAGTCCGGCTAGGATACTCCCTCAATTTGATCTCCAGACCTCCAAATTGCCCACCAGAAGCTCAGTCCTTCAGCTTCCAGCACAGGCAGGTACTTGCAGAGGAACTCTCCGCCCTTCTCAGCGCCAATGCGGTCAAGCCCATTCCACCAGGGCAAGAAGGGCTGGGATTCTATTCTATACTTCCTTGTGCAAAAGAAAACAGGGGGGAGGATGCGTCCCATCCTAGACCTAAGGGGCCTGAACAAATACCTGGTCCTAGAAAAGTTCAGGATGCTTTCCGTGGGCACCCTTCTTCCCATGATTCAGAAAAACGACTGGCTATGCTCTCTGGACTTAAAGGATGCTTATACACACATCCCGATACTGCCAGCTCACAGGCAGTATCTTCGATCCCGTCTGGGAACACAGCATTTTCAGTATTGTGTGCTGCCCTTTTGGGCTCGCGTCTGCGCCCAGGGTGTTTACCAAATGCCTGGCGGTAGTTGCAGCGTCGCTACACAGACTGGGAGTGCATGTGTTCCCATATCTCGACGATTGGCTGGTGAAGAACACTTCAGAGGCAGGAGCTCTACAGTCCATGCAGATGACTGACTATTCAGCTCCTGGAGCTACTGGGGTTTGTCATAAATTACCCAAAGTCCCATCTTCTTCCAGTTCAGAAACTAGAATTAATCAGAGCTCTGCTGGATTTACAGACGGCTCATGCCTATCTTCCAGAGGTGAGAGCGGACAATTTTCTGTCTCTTGTTTCCTTGGCCAGAGCGTCTCAGCAGGTCACAGCTTGGCAGATGTTGAGACTCCTAGGCCATATGGCCTCCACAGTCCATGTGACTCCCATGGCCCGGTTTCACATGCAATATCAGCTCAATAGACCCTAGCTTCCCAGTGGTTTTAGGCCGCAGGGGATCTAGAAGATGTAATCCAGCTACCCACCGAATTTCCCAATTCCCTTCAGTGGTGGACAGTTCGATCCAATTTGACTTTGGGACGTCCCTTCCAAATTCCTCAGCTGCAAAAAGTACTGACCACGGATGCGTCTCTCCTGGAGTTGCGAGCGATCTGGAACGCTCTAAGGGCTTTCAGAGATCGGCTGTCCAATCAAATTATTCAAATTCAGACAGACAATCAGGTTGCCATGTATTACGTCAACAAGCAGGGGGGGCACCGGATCTCGCCCCCTGTGTCCGGAAGCCGTCCAGATGTGGCTCTGGGCTCATGTTCACGGTATGCTTCTCCAAGCCACGTATCTGGCAGGCGAAAACAACAGTCTGGCCGACAGGTTGAGCAGGATAATGCAACCTCACGAGTGGTCGCTCAACTCGGGCGTGGTACATAAGATCTTCCGAGCATGGGGTACCCCCTCGGTGGATCTTTTTGCCACTCAGATCAATCACAAGGTCCCTCAGTTCTGTTCCAGACTTCAGGCTCACGGCAGGCTAGCAGCGGATGCTTTTCTCCTTCATTGGGGGAGAGACCTCCTGTATGCATATCCTCCCATACCTCTGTTGGGGAAGACTATGCTGAAACTCAAGCAAGACTGCGAAACCATGATTCTGATAGCTCCTTTCTGGCTGCGTCAGATCTGGTTCCCTCTTCTTCTGGAGTTGTCCTCCAAAGAACCGTGGTGATTGGAGTGTTTTGCAACCCTCATCACTCAGAACGAGGGGGCGCTTCTGCATCCCAACCTCCAGTCTCTGGCTGTCATGGCCTGGATGTTGAGGGCATAGAGTTCTCTTCCTTGGGTCTTTCTGAGGGAGTCTCCTGAATCTTGCTTGCTTCCAGGAAAGATTCCACTAAGAAGAGTTATTCTTTCAAATGGAGGAGGTTTGCTGTCTGGTGTGACAGCAAGGCCTTAGATCCTCGTTCTTGTCCTACACAGACCCTGCTTGAATACCTTCTACATTTGTCAGAGTCTGGTCTAAAGACCAAGTCCATAAGGGTTCACCTTAGTGCAATTAGTGCTTATCATCAACGTGTAGAGGGTAAGCCTATCTCAGGACAGCCTTTAGTTGTTCGCTTCATGAGAGGTTTGCTTTTGTTAAAGCCCCCTGTCAAACCTCCGCCAGTGTGGAAAACAAACTAGCAGATCCAAAAAAAACTTTATTGAAGATACCGTGTATGAGACAAATGCCCAAAACAGGCCGTGTTTCGCCCAACGATAGGGCTGCGTCAGGGGCTAGTCTGTATCTTTCTTGAATTAGAGGGGTATCAAATAATCTATCAGGATAAGGATATAAGAAATTTTCTTCATAAAAAACCAGCATGAGCAGCTCAAAATAGCATATCCTGCGTGACCCCAGATAGTCGATAAATAGTCTGCTGTCAGAGGCCTGTGTCGGGCATTTGTCTCATACACGATATCTTCAATAAAGTTGTTTTTTTTTTTAATATTATACTGATCTGCTAGTTTGTTTTCCACGTTGGATTTTGCAGATCGGTTGCCTTGTTGTTTTCTGAAACCTCCGCCAGTGTGATGGGATCTCAATGTCGTTGTCACCCAGCTGATGAAGCCTCCTTTTGAGCCACTGAATTCCTGGAAGGTCATGCTCCTTTTACTGAATTTCATCAGAGTAGTCCTCTGCACTCACCCTAAGTTCTTGCCAAAGGTAGTGTCAGAGTTCCATCTGAACCAGTCAATTGTCTTGCCAACATTCCTTCCCCGTCCTCATACCCGCCCTGCTGAACGTCAGTTGCATACATTGGATTACAAGAGAGCATTGGCCTTCTGTGTGGAGCAGTCAAGCCCCTTCAGACAGTCCGCCCAAATGTTTGTTTCTTTTGACCCCAACAGAAGGGGAGTGGCTGTCGGGAAATGCACCATTTCTAATTGGCTAGCAGATTGCATATCCGTCATTTAAGCCCAAGCTGGGCTGACTCTGGAGGGTCATGTCACGCCTCATAGTGTTAGAGCCATGGCAGCGTCAGGGGCCAACTTGAAGCCAGCCACTATAGAAGAGATTTGCAAGGCTGCGACGTGGTCTTCAGTCCACACATTAACATCTCACTACTGCCTCCAGCAGGATACCTGATGTGACAGTCAGTTTGGGCAGTCGATGCTGCAGAATCTGTTTGGGGTTTAGAATCCAACTCCACCCCCCTAGGCCCATTTTTGTTCTGTTCCAGGCTGCACTCTCAGTTAGTTGTTTTCTTCGTAGGTCAATCCTTGTTATGTCCTCGCCGTTGCGAGGCCCAATTGACCTCTCTTTGTTGTTTTGAGTGAGCCTGGGGGCTAGGGATACCCCATTCGTGAAAACCAGCAGCCTGCTTGTCCTCGGAGAAAATGAAGATACATACATGTAGCAGGTATTCTCCGAGGACAGCAGGCTGATTGTTCTCACATACCCGCCCGCCTCCCCTTTGGAGTTGTCTTTCCTTTTCTTTGCTTGTTATCAAACTGACTGGACTCTCGCGCGAGGGGCGGGAACCTGATGGCCGCGCATGCGCGGTGTGCGTGCCTGCGTGTGATCGAAGGTTCTAGCAAACTTTTATTGCTAGGTAAATTCCGGTCTCGGGGCTGCTGTGGATGTCACCCATTTGTGAGAACAATCAGCCTGCTGTCCTCGGAGAATACCTGCTACAGGTATGTATCTTCATTTTGCGGGGGGGGGGGGGGGGGGGGGGGGAATGACGGCTAAAATGGACTTTTTTTTTTTTGAGTGGGCATCCTCAAGTGCACTGTTGAGCCGCATCGGAGGGGGTGAGCGGCGCTGCGTTCTGTGTGTGTGTGTGGGGGGGGGGGTGACGTCCAAAATAGAAGTCTTTTTTTTTTCTTTTTAAAAGTGGAGCGCTATTTTTTTTTTTTTGTTACTTTTGTAGTAGTTTTTCAATCCTGCGCAGCCCCAATCTCGTTAGATTTTCCAGCGTTAAGGCAATCGGAAAAGGTTAGTGCATCTCATTACAATAGGGTTTCTACACAATTTGCTCATCTGCATTCCGTTTTCGTTAGCTGCTACCGTTGTCGGAAAAAAGTCTTTAGTGCATGCCAGGGTTTACTACATGCTCGTTAATGGCTCGTTAAGTTTAGTGCATCTGGCCCAAAGTCACAAAGGAAAATGTAGGTAAGTCTGCAATAGGGTCTGTTTGAATGATAGAATTAAATAGCTTTTTCTCACATTGTAAGTATTGTAATTACTGGAAGTCTTAGCAGAAAGAGACCATGGACTTGAGACAAGGACAACAGTCTGATACTTCTCAGAAAGTCTTTATTGGTTCTATTCTCAGTGTTCATGCTACTCTAAGGCACCAGTACGACTTACAGTGGTGTCGCTTATACATGCATCCAAGAAAGACCAAGCATTTTTATTGTCACTCCAGCACAGTGTACACCAGAGTTTTGCATATCGAATATGGTTCAGAAGACTCCTGAAGCTGACCTGTGACCAAAACCCAGTACTGTGTTGTTTCAACCAATAAAACTTTGAGAAGTATCAGATTGTTGACCTTGTCTCTTGAGTGTATGGTCTACTTCCCACTGTTCTTCCTTCTCAGTCTTAGCAGAAAGACGGGTACTTATATAGTTGGGTCTGTCAAACAGGTTACAGGTACACACTGCTTATGTTCACCAGGTTGGTGAAAGTGGAATATCGGAGGCTACAGGATCCTAGGAAGTTAAATGTTTGGGCATCAATTGTATTAATATGTACAACTGTTTAGATTATAAAACTTTAGACCTGAGAAGGTAGGGGGTGCTACAGATGAGCAGTATAGGGATGTGGACTAGAGAGTTGCGTGGGGACAGAAATCTTACCCATCCCCACAAGAATTTAACCCATCCCTGCAAGAATTTAATGGTACATAAAAGAAAATTCTGGTCAGCTCTCTGGCTCTCTCTGGATGTGAGCTACAGCACTGCAGGCAAGGAGGGAACGGACATTGGAACTTGGAACACTAGTGTGCACATGCAAGATATGTCTCTGATTCACTTTGTGCTGAGAGTTCACCACATGCACGCGCCAGTATGTCAGGTGACATCTGATGCTTGTGCCTGTGTCAGAGCCGAGGTCTGCGCATCAGCCTGGGAGCAAAGAGATTAATAGTAACATAGTAAGTGATGGCAAGTAAAGACCTGAACGATCTATCCAGTCTGCCCAATAGTCACGCTCATTATCAATTCACGATTAAGTCAACGAGTGTGATATCTACTTGATTATGGTCTTTCTTTGGTGTTTCTGGGACATAGGCCATAGAAGTGTATCTGGCCCCATCCTTATTATTATTATTTGTAGCATTTGTATCCCACATTTTCCCACCAATTTGCAGGCTCAATGTGGCTAACATTATGCCGTAATGATGATTGCCATTTCTGGGAAGAGAATTACAAATGGTACTGCATTAAGGCGCATGCATACATACATGGTAAAGTAGAATACAGTATGGTATTGCATAGAGGTTCCTGAGTGATAGAGTAAATTATAACATAAGTTAGATAATCAACTATAGAGAGTTCAATTCCGACATGAGAAATAAAGTGGTATTGCGTAACTTTTAGTAGCAATGAGTTTAAACAGTCAAGTAAGAGAATTCGGTTTTTCTTCATGTAAAGTCTAATTGTTTAGTATTTAGGATGGATCGTTATGGTATGCTTCCTTGTCATCAAGCAGATGAATCCATTACGAATGGGTTGTGTCCATCAACCAGCAGGGGGAGATAGAGAGCACTGAAAAACCATAGTGCCTCTTGGCCAGCTAGCTCCAGTATTCTCTATTTCCCCAGCAGGGTGGATGCAGCTTATTCAGCTTCTTCAGAAATCTGCCTGGGGTGGCTCCTGTGCTTTGGCCAGTTGTAGCAGCCCTGGGTGTTGTGGCTGTTGGTGCCCACTTTAAAGGCACATAGGTTTGCCCTGTCCCTGTCTTTTCCCACACTCTCTTTTGTGGATGCAGGCACATTGATTCGTCCTCTCCCTGCCTTTCCCACTCTACTGATCCTCCGGAGTTGGAAATTTTGCCTCTATTGCTGTTGCCTCTAACTTTCCTCACAGCGTTAAAAAAAAAAAAAAAAGTTGTGTTGCGCTTTGGTGCTGCGATTCCAGAAAAGAGGTTTTCATCTGATTGTGCAGCGTGACAGGAGCTCTGGGACTCGGTCTGGTGAGATAAGAGCATTTTGTAGCTCCTCCGGGGAGGGCCTGTGATCGGGACGTTTTTGGCGTGAATCTGCTATTTTGAATTTCCGCTGTTTTTCGCTGATGGCTGTGGAGGTTGTTAAGCGCCGTTCCCGTTGTGGCAAGCACAGATCAGCAGCAGGGCTCTGTAAATCGTGCTCTTCAGACGTCAGGGCCGGCATCAGCATGGCGAGCGATGTTTCTTCCCGCTCAGTGGAGCTGGCAGCGGGTGCCATTTTGGACGCGCCGCATGGCACGACCCCCGCAGAAGCGGAGGGGTTTGAAACTGGAGGGGAGCCTCGTGTGGAGGCTAACAGGGGAGCTTCTATCCCCGGACTGGAACCGGGAGGTCAGGGTGAGCCCTTCTCCCCTGAGTTTGTGTTGTTGCTGCATAAAGCATTCATGTTAAAAAGAGCTCTCCCGCAGGGGTCTCATTTGGCCCTGCTAACTGTTCGCCCTCCAGTGGAGCCTGGCCTCAGATTGCCGTCAGGCGTTTTTTCCCCTGACGGCTGGCCGCAAGAGAAGCGCAGAAGGGTTAATTCCCCTTCAGAGAGTGGTGCACCCCCCTTCTCTCCCCCCCTCCCCCCGTGGTCGGGATGTCAGGATTCTGAGGGGTCTGGCAGGCCCTCGTGGTCTGAAGAGCCAGAGGAAGGTGCAGGATTGCCACCGGATCCAGATGATCCTTCCGCGGTGAGGATTTTCCACCGCGACGAGCTGTCAGCGCTTATTTCTGATGCCTTGCAGGTCCTCTCTATTGAAGATCCTGGGAGTGGCGAAGCCTCCTCTGGTAATCCGAGGATGGCAAGTACTAAGAAGCCTGCTCGAGCCTTTCCTTTGCATTACTCCATCCAAGAGCTTATTTCGGCTCAATGGGCTGACCCCGAGGGGCCTTTGAAAGTTGCCAGGGCAATGGGGCAATTATACCCTCTAAGTGAGGAGCAGTGCCTAAAGTGGATGCCCTAGACACGGCTGTGACAAAGAGAACGACCCTCCCCGTTGAAGGAGGAGTTGCCCTGAAGGACATGCAGGACCGACGCCTGGAATCAGCTATGAAACGGTCCTTTGAAATTTTAGGCCTATCCTTACGGGCATCTGCATGCAGCTGCTATGCTGCCCGAGCCTGCCTTGCTTGGTTGCAACAGGCAGTGGAACAGCCCAGAGATGGAGCAGAGTCCCTTTCTGAGGTGGCACTGTGGATGGAGTCAGCCTTGTCTTTCTTGGCTGACGCCCTTTATGATCTGGTCAGAGCTTCGGCTAAACAGATGGCGCTGGCGGCTCGCCGCCTTCTATGGCTAAGATATTGGGCGGCTGACATGGCCTCTAAGCAAAGATTGGTGAAGTTGCTCTTCCAAGGCCTTCTATTTGGTGAGGAGTTGGAGAAAATTGTTAAAGGCCTGGGGGATGCTAAACCCCAGCGCTTACCCGAGGATAGGCCGAGGCCTCTCTCCAAGGGTCAGGTGGTTCACTCCTCTTACAGGCCTTGGTTCCGTGAAGCTAGAAGGTACCGCCCGGGGCGTTCTGCTGGGTTCACTTCTCGTGCCCGCTTTCAGTAGAGGAACTCCTTTTGTTCGGACAAGCGTTCCACAGCGACCGGCTCAAGGCCTGAAGTTCAAGGGCGACCCTCTCAATGATGGTGCGCCGGCCCTCTCCTCAATTCCTGCAATAGGAGGACAGCTTTCCCTCTTGAGGAGTGGGTCAAGATTTCCTCAGATCAGTGGGTTTTGGACCTGATCAGAGATAGCTACAGAATAGAATTCAATGCCCCGGTGAGAGACGTGTTTGTGGAGTCCCGATGCAGTTCTGCCGTCAAACAGGCGGCGGTAGAGGAGACCTTGCAAGGCTTGATTCACCTAGGGGTGGTGTCCCCGGTGCCTCCCACTGAACACGGTTCCGGCCGTTACTCCATTTACTTTGTGGTGCCGCAAAAAGGCGGTTCTTTTCGGCCCATCCTCGACTTAAAAGAAGTCAACAAGTCTCTAAGAGTGCAGCATTTCCACATGGAAACCCTGCGCTCCGTCATTGCGGCGGTACAGCCAGGAGAGTTTCTCACGTCTCTGGACCTGAAAGAAGCTTACTTGCACATTCCTATTTGGCCCCCGCACCAAAGGTTTCTGCGGTGATGGGAAAACATTTCCAGTTTCGGGCCTTGCCTTTTGGCCTCACCACAGCTCCCCGAACCTTTTCCAAGGTAATGGTGGTAGTAGCTGCCTTTCTCAGGCGAGAGGGTCTTCGGGTTCACCCTTACCTAGATGACTGGCTCATCAGAGCAGGCTCTGCAGAAGAGAGTCGTCATGTAACAGCCAGAGTGGTCTCAGTACAGCAATCTCTGGGCTGGGTCGTCAGTGGCCTAGTGGTTAGGGTGGTGGACTTTGGTCCTGGGGAACTGAGGAACTGAGTTCAATTCCCACTTCAGGCACAGGCAGCTCCTTGTGACTCTGGGCAAGTCACTTAACCCTCCATTGCCCCATGTAAGCCGCATTGAGCCTGCCTGAGTGGGAAAGCGCGGGGTACAAATGTAACAAAAATGAAAATAAAATATAGCCAAAAGTCACCTGATCCCCTCTCAATCTCTAGAATATTTGGGGGTCCAGTTTGACACAGCTTCGGGGTTTGTTTTTCTTCCCGAGCAAAGGCGGTGCAAGCTTCAGAACCAGGCCCGTCTGCTCCTGAGGATGCCTCGCCCCCCATGCTTGGGACATTGTCCAGCTGTTAGGGTCGATGACGGCCACCTTGGAAGTGGTGCCCTGGGCAAGAGCACACCTGAGACCTCTGCAGTGCTCCCTGCTTCAACGATGGTCTCCAATTTCTCAAGATTACCAGTGCAGACTCGCGTGGCTCCCTGCGGCTCAGCTCAGTATGGAGTGGTGGCTCTCAGACAGCATGCTGCGGCAAGGAATGCCGCTAGCGCTCCCCGATTGGTGCCTGGTGGTAACAGATGCCAGCCTGAAGGGCTGGGGTGCACATTGCCGGGGAAGGCATGCCCAGGGTCTCTGGACACCTGAGGAGTCGGAGTGGTCCATCAATCGCTTGGAGTTGAAAGTGATTTTCCAGGCTCTTTTGGCTTTTCATTCGACCCTGGAAGGATTGGCTCTCAGAGTTCTGTTGGATAACACGACAGCAGTGGCCTACATAAATCGACAAGGCGGCACTCAGTGCAGAGCACTGGCCGCGCAGGCTGCGCAGATTTTCCACTGGGCCGAGCTTCATCTGCAGTTTCTGTCAGCAGCTCACATTGCAGGTCAGAGCAACGTGCAAGCCGATTAAGCAGGCATCAAATCGACCCAGCAGAGTGGGAACTGGCAGACGAAGTGTTTCTTCAGATCTGTGCCAAGTGGGGGACGCCCGTAGCAGATCTTATGGCGTCAAGCTCAAATGCCAAAGTCCCGTGCTTTTACAGCAGACGGAGAGATCCTCACTCGGCGGGGTTGGATGCCTTGGCTCAACCCTGGCCTCAGGGCCTCCTGTATGTGTTCCCTCTGTGGCCCTTGATAGGGCGAGTTCTCCTGCGGATTCGGCTACATCAAGGAGAGGTAGTTCTCATTGCCCCGGATTGGCCCAGGAGGCCGTGGTATGCGGACTTCCGGCGGATGCTGGTAGAGGCTCCCCTTCCTTTGCTTCTGGTACCGAATCTGTTGTCACAGGGACCGGTGACCATGGAGGACGCCTGCCGCTTTGGTCTTACGGCATGGCTATTGAGAGGGCGCAATTGAGAGACAAGGGTTATTCCAGTAAAGTCATTTCCACTCTCCTACAGGCCCGCAAGCGTTCCACTTCAGTGGCTTATGCCAGGATTTGGCGCCAGTTTGAGGCTTGGTGTGCAGCTAAAGCGATTACACCTATGCGGGCTTCTGTCTCGCCGATGGTTTACATAAAGGCCTTGCCTATAATTCCCTGCGTGTTCAAGTGGCAGCCTTAGCATGTTTTCGAGGGAAGGTCGCTGGCCTCTCCCTGGCTGCTTATCCGGATGTGGCACAGTTTCTTACAGGGGTGCTTCGGCTCCGTCCTCCCGTGCGGGCTCCGTGTCCGGCCTGGAACCTGGGGTTAGTTTTAAAGGCCCTTCAGTGTTTGCCCTTCGAGCCGCTAAGGCGAGCTTCAGAGAAAGATGTGACCCTAAAGATGGTCTTTTTGGTGGCCATTACTTTGGCGAGACGGGTGTCTGAACTCCAGACGCTGTCCTGTCGAGACCCTTTTCTGCAATTCTCAGAGTCTGTAGTTATGGTACTTACGGTGCCTTCCTTCCTGCCTAAGGTGGTTTCAGCGTTTCACCTAAACCAGCCTATTTTCCTGCCTTCCTTTTCCAGAGAGGAGTTTCCGGAAGCATTTGGGCAATTACACCTCCTAGATGTGCGAAGGGCTCTGTTGCAGTATCTGCGCATGTCAAATGCCTTTAGGATCTCTGATCATCTTTTTGTCCTGTTATCAGGTCCACGCAGAGGGTCTCCAGCGTCTAAAGCCACTATAGCCCGTTGGCTCAAGGAAGCTATTTTTTCAGCCTATCTGCTGTCTTGCCAGCCTCCGCATGGAGCCTTCAAAGCACATTCCAGAAGAGCGATTTCCTCTTCTTGGGCTGAAACTGGAGCACTCTCTCTTCAAGAGATATGCAGTGCAGCGACATGGGTTTCTAAGCTCTCTTTTGCCTGACATTACAGGCTGGGTGTGGCTGCCAGGAGAGACGCGCATTTTGGAGCACAAGT
Source organism: Microcaecilia unicolor (assembly GCF_901765095.1). Lineage (NCBI taxonomy): Eukaryota > Metazoa > Chordata > Amphibia > Gymnophiona > Siphonopidae > Microcaecilia > Microcaecilia unicolor. The sequence goes on from NC_044036.1 coordinate 248,039,404, forward strand.
GCTGGCGCGTGGTGTGGCTTGTTCCCACCCTATCTAGGGATTGCTTTGATCTATATACATCACACAACAGTATACTTCCCTAGCTCCATCCTGAATTACCCTGAACAACACTATGGACTGTATACACACTCGCTGAATGACAAGACTATAAACCCAACTAATCACCTCTGTTTTACACGGCTGAACACTAAATGCATGAAGGTCAACAAGAACACTAACAAACTACTCCTAATCATCTATTGTCTCTACCTAATTCACCACGCATTGACAACCCCTCTCGCAGACAATAATCTACCCACAGCACACAAACCATGCACACAACCCAAATACAGTATATCTAACCAAAAGTTTAAAAAATGGAATGGACAACCTACCATCTACAAAAACAACCAACAGAAAGGAAAGAAGGGATAAAACAAACTCAAAGACCAAGAAAACAGACAACTAATAAAAATCATCACATCCCTGACTCCAATTGAACCCCATCGACTAATACAAATGGGCTATATAAATGCCAGATCTGTAGTTAACAAAACTACGACAATAACCGACTGGATCACAACAGACAATCTCGATTTTCTGTTAATAAGCGAAACCTGGATTCATGACCTCAAAGACCCCATAATTTTAGAACTATGTTCTCCAGGGTACAAAATCACCCATTGGACCAGGAACGGAAAAAGAGGAGGAGGCATAGCTATAATCTATAGATCCCAATTCACTGTCACAACAACATCCAAATCCATACTTCCCCAACTTGAAATTGCTTCAGTCAGAATCAACCACCCAACCCTACAGGAACACCTAAACCTTATCCTATTTTACAGACCACCAGGCAATTGGCAAGATTGCCAAACACACTTAATGGGTTTCATATCGAATACGTGTCTCTACCCAAAACCTTCTTATAACAGGCAACATCAACCTCCACCTTGAAGAAACTAACTTAACAAACGTACGTGAATGCAAAGACTTCCTTCAACTATGGGAGCTTCAATGGCCAAATTTGCAACCCACCCATATTAAAGGACACACACTTGACTTAATTGCATACAAATTCTCACAGGAACTAAATCTCACACTAAAAGATACAAAATGGACAGCCATACCATGGTCCAACCACTACAAAGTGAACCTCTCCCTTCACTGGTGAACAAAATACTCACAACACAAACAAGAACAATCAACCTATACCACGAGAGGCAAAATAGACCCATTAATATTCTGGCAACAACTCTACAACAAAGAATGGACAACACCAACAGATTCACCCCGATTTCTCCATGATTGGGACAACAGATGCAGAACCATATTAGACAACATAGCACCACTCCAAACCAGAACCTTGCATAGAAAAAAACTCAATATCATGGTTTAATGAAGAACTGAAAGAACTAAAAACACAAGTCAGAAGATTAGAGCGAGCATAGAATAAGAAAAAAGACGACTCGGCACTCAACGAATGGAAGCAACTACAAAGAAAATACAAATGCACCATCAGACAGACTAAAAGATCATATTATAAAATTAAAATCTGACCCGGCTACAAGGATACACACAAACTCTTCCAACTCATAAATAATCTACTAAATACCACGACGGTTATTTCTAACAACATAGATACCCCATCAGCAAACGACCTTGCGAATTACTTCAAAGAGAAAATTATAAAGCTACGATCTATGTTACCCAGCAACACAACTGATTATGTAAACCTACTTGAGTGTCTCGACCCAATACATGGGGAATATCCAGCAGACCGATCATGGACCAACTTCAACCTACTATCGATCGAAAACATCTCTCAATCACTCAAAAGATACGCCAAGTCCCAATGCAAATTAGACATCTGTCCTAGTAATCTTATAAAATCTACCCCCCAACAATTCTTAACAGACCTCACGAGAAACCTGAACTACATGCTACAAAAGGGTCTCTTCCCAAAGGATAAAGGAAATATTCTACTCACTCCTTTACCTAAAGACACACAGAAAAGTCCAAATGATTTAACCAACTATCGCCCAGTAGCATCTATCCCATTGATAACCAGACTTATGGAAGGTGTAGTGACTAAACAGCTCACTAACTACCTAAATAAATACTCAATTCTGCACGAATCCCAATCAGGATTTCAATTGAACGACAGCACAGAAAGAGTACTAGTAACTTTACTGAGTAAATTTAAACAAACAATTGCAACTGGCAATGACATACTTCTCCTACAATTTGACATGTCCTGTGCCTTCGACATGGTCAACCATGGAATATTACTACACATCCTGGAATAATTTGGAGTTGGAGGTAACGATCTTAAATGGTTTAGAGGATTCCTGACAACAAGATCATTCCAAGTAACAACTAACGCGGCGATATCAGCCCCATGGATACCTGAATGCGGAGTTCCCCAAGGATCCCCCCTCTCACCAACCCTCTTCAACCTAATGATGGTACCCCTAGCCAAGCTACTAGCCAATCAAAATCTCAGCCCATACATATTTGCAGACGATGTCACGATTTACATCCCATTCAAACATGACCTAAAGGAAATCACCAACGAAATCAACCAAAACTTCCAAATCATGCACTCCTGGGCAGATGCATTTCAGCTAAAACTCAACGCAGAAAAAACACAATGTCTTATACTCACCTCACGCACAACATAAATAAATTCACCACCATAACCACCCCAAACTTCTCCCTCCCTGTCTCAAACAATCTGAAAATTCTGGGAGTTACCATGGATCGAAATCTCACACTTGAAAACCACGCAAAGAATACAACTAAGAAAATGTTCCACTCCATGTGGAAACTCAAAAGAGTAAAACCCTTCTTCCCAAGGGCCATTTTTCGGAACATGGTACAGTCAATAGTATTAAGTCACCTGGACTACTGCAATGCACTCTACACTGGCTGTAAAGAACAGATCATCAAAAAACTTCAAACAGCTCAGAATACCGCAGCCAGACTCATATTTCGAAAAACAAAATTTGAAAGCGCAAAACCCTTAAGAAAGAAATTACACTGCACGATTGTTCACAAAATCATTTATGGAGATGTCCCGACCTACATGCTAGACCTCATGGACCTACCACCCAGAAATGCTAAAAGATCTTCTCGCACCTTTCTCAACCTACACCTCCCCAGCTGTAAAGGATTAAAATACAGACTAACACATGCGACCAGCTTTTCCTACATGAGCACAAAGCTGTGGAATGTACTACCAACACACTTGAAAACGATCAACAAATTAACTAACTTCCGCAAATCTCTCAAAACTTATCTCTTTAACAAGGTCTACCACAATAACCCATAACTAACTATAACATAACACCTACCCACCTTCATTCAGAATGTCTCATTCTAGAACTGCTTGACCAGATCCTCTTGTTTTACTTGATTTCTTTGTAACACCAATTGTATTCTTTACCCTGGTATGGCGATGTCATAACAGGTCTTTGTAAGCCACATTGAGCCTGCAAATAGGTGGGAAAATTTGGGATACAAGTGCAATAAATAAATAAAATACATCCCATTCGTAATGGATTTATCTGCTTGATGACAAGGAAGGGAAAATTAGGTTCTTATCTTGGTAATTTTCTTTCCTTTAGTCATAGCAGATGAATCCATGAGCCCTCCCTCAGTGATTTATTGTGTGATTGATGTTGTTTTATGTTCAATTTTTTCCTGTAGATATGTTCCCTCATTGGGAGAAGTTGGAAAACAGTCTTCAGGATTTCTGTTCTACTACAGGAGGTTGAGTTTGTCCCTCCTTTGTGTTATTGCTCCTGTTCTGGGGCGTTCATCCACTGTGAGGAAAGTTCATGTTATGCTACTTTGTGGTGTAACACTGCTTTGGAAGCTTCAAATACTGAAGAGGCAGATGGAGCTAGCTGGCCATGAGGCACTATGGTTTTTCAGTGCTCTCTATCTCCCCCTGCTGGTTGATGGACACAACCCATTCGTAATGGATTCATCTGCTATGACTAAAGGAAAGAAAATTACCAAGGTAAGAACCTAATTTTCCCCTTCTTGTATAGGTCAGTTTTCAGTAGCTTTCGGAAGATTATTAGGTTGTGCGTTGTTTTTATGACCCTCGGTAGAGCGTTCCATAGTTGCATACATATGTAGCAGAAGCAGGATGAATATGTAGATTTATATTTAAGTCCTTTACAACTGGGGTAGTGGAGATTGAGGAATGTGCGTGCTGATCTTTTTGTGTTCCTAGTAGGTAGGTCTATGAGGTCTGACATATAGATCGGGGCTTCCCCGTGAACGATTTTGTGGATCAGGGTGCAAACTTTGAACGTAATTCGTTCTTTTAGTGGGAGCCAGTGTATTTTTTTTCTCTTAGGGGTTTGGCGCTTTCGTATTTCGTTTTTCCAAATATGAGTCTGGCTGCTGTGTTTTGGGCAGTTTGAAGCTTTTTAATGATTTGTTCTTTGCATCCTGCATAGATGGCATTGCAGTAATCTAGGTGGCTTAGCATCATTGATTGTACCAGACTGCGGAATATTTCCCTTGGGAAGAAAGGTTTGATTCTTTTGAGTTTCCACATTGAGTGGAACATTTTCTTTGCTGTATTTTTCGCATGGCTTTCGAGTGTGAGATTTCAGTCAATTGTAACTCCAAGAATTTTCAGACTGTCTGAGATAGGAAGGGTGTAGTCTGGGGTGTTTATGGTGCTGGGTTTGTTTGTGTTATATTGTGAGGAGAGAATGAGACATTGTGTCTTTTCTGCGTTTAGCTTTAGTTGGAATGTATCCGCCCATGAATTCATTATTTGGAGGCTGTGTTTGATTTCATTTGTGACTTCGGTTAGGTCGTGTTTGAACGGGATGTAGATTGTGACATCGTCTGCTTAGATGTGCGGGTTGAGTCCTTGTTTGTATAGCAATTTGGCTAAAGGTATCATTAAGTTAAAAAGGGTTGGTGAGAGTGGTGATCCTTGTGGTACTCCGCGTTCAGGTTTCCTAATGTTTTGAATTTGATATCACTTGATAAGTTCTTGCGGTTAGGAAGCCATTAAACCATCTAAGTACGCTTCCTCCAATCCTGAAGTAATCTAGGATGTTCAAAAGTATTTGGTGGCTGACCATGTCGAACGCGCTGGACATGTCAAATTGTAGGCAAAGCACATTATTTCCAGTTGAAATTATATGTTTGAATTTGGTTAGGAAAGTGATTAGCACTGTTTCGGTGCTGTGGTTGGATCGAAATCCTGACTGTGATTCATGTAGTATTGTAGAGAGGTGTGGTAGCCATGTTAGTCCACTCTTAAAGGTTATCAATAGAAATCAAACAAAATAAAACATGGAAAAGAAAATAAGATGATACCTTTTGTATTGGACATAACTTAATACATTTCTTGATTAGCTTTCGAAGGTTGCCCTTCTTCGTCAGATCGGAAATAAGCAAATGTGTTAGTTGATAGTATATATAGATAGTATATATAAGTGAAGCATCAAAGCATTTCAATGACAGTCTAGCAAGGTGGGGGTGGGTAGGAGGTATGCATGGGTACATCAAAGCATTTAATTTCATTGATAGTCTAACAGGATGGGTGTGAGTATGTGAGAGGAGAGTGATAAACAGAGAAATACAACTTTATGGTTTATAATGGACTAGAAAGCCCAGATCCTTGTTAAGTCCTGTCTGTTGGGTGTCAAAATATTCAATCATTCTGACTTCAAAGGTCTTACGTTCCTGTATTGTTTTAAAGTTACCCTTCAGGATTCTTACTGTGAAATCACGGGTGCAGTGTCCTGGTCCTGTAAAGTGTTGGCCCACAGGGGTGGGAATCTTCATGTTGTGTCTATATAAATTGAATCTTGTCTTAAGCATCTGGCCTGTTTCTCCAATATAGCATCCTTCGTTACATTTTTTACACTGAATGATATATACCACATTGGAAGATGAGCATGTGAAAGATTCCTTTATGTTGAATGTTTTTCCTTTGTGAATGACTGTGGGGTCCTGTGAAATGTTTTGGCATAGCTTGCAGCTGGAAATGTTACAGGGAAACGTGCCCTTTTCTTTTTCAGTCTGTGTTGGGAGACATCGAGGAGATTATCATGGCACAGTGGTCGGAGCCGGATGCCCCTATGCGGGTGTCTAGAGCTATGGCTTGCCTTTATCCGGTGCAGCCCAGTCAGTAAGATTTGAACTGCCCTGTGTCGATTCCTTGGTGATGGCGGTCACCAAGAAAATTACACTTCCGGTGGAAGGTGGGGTGACACTTAAAGACATGCAGGATAGAAGGCTAGAAGCAACGGTGAAGCGAGCATTTGAAGTTTCAACCTAAAGCTTCTGTGTGCAGTTCCTACGCTGCTTGGGCTTTTCTTGATTGGTTACAGCTGTTGGCGGAGCAGGAGCCCGGGACTTCTTGACATGTCAGTCCTTCTTAAGATGGAGGTGGCTCTAGCATACCTAGCGGACGCATTATATGATTTGGTGAGAGCTTCGGCCAAGAGTGTGGCTTTGACAGTCACCGCTGGTAGGTTGCTATGGCTTCGGCATTGGGCCGCTGACATGGCATCTAAGCAACGTCTGACTAAGTTACCCTTTCGAGGTAAACTTTTTTTGGAGAGGAGCTGGAAAAGATTGTTAAGGATTTGGGGGATTCCAAATCTCAACGACTTCCGGAAGAAAGACCCAAGCCCTCGGCTCTCTCAGGAACCTCTAGGCCTCGGTTTAGCACCCTTGAGTTTGGTTCTCTGTCTTCTTCTGGTAGGCGGACACAACCCACTGGTTTCTGGATTCATCTGCTGTGACTAACGGAAAGAAAATTATCAGGTAAAGCATAATTTTACCTTTTTTAATTAGAGATCCTCTGTGTTCATCCCATGCCTTTTTGAATTCCATCATCATTTGTGTTTCTGCCACCTCCTTAATGGAAGACTTTCCGCATTTGTGCTGTTAAAGAAAGGAGGAGGAGACAACACTCAAAGAACTTGGTACTCGGTAGATAAGAGGCAGTTTACACTTCCACAGTAACCCCGGAACTGCTTCCGTCCCCGCGGGAACCCCACAGGAACGGCTTCCATTCCTGCGGGAACCCCGCAGGAACTGCTTCCGTCCCCGCGGCTCTTACTGTACCTGTATGTAACTCGCCTTGGAAAAATGCATGAGCTAAATGAGTTTAAATAAATAGTGCAGGAGAGAGGATGAGGGCTGGTGAGAGGCAAGAGGAAGGTAGTTCAGTACAGAGGGTGGAAATGGGGGACTAGAAAATGGGTGAAAGGGAGAGTAGAGGGTGGGGATGAAACAGAAATGGTGAATGGGTGGACTAGGGAGAGAAGAGTAAAAAATGGTAAGTTGGTAAAAAGCTGAAAGGTGAATCTAAGAACATAAGAACATCCATACTGGGTCAGACCAGTGGTCAATCTAGCCCAGTATCCTGCTTCTGACAGTGGCCAATCCAGGCCACAAGTATCTGGCAGAAACCCAATTATTAGCAACATTCCATGATGCTAATCCCGGGGCAAGTAGTGGCTTTCCCCCATGTCCATCTCAATAACAGACTATGGACTTTTCCTCTAGGAACTTGTCCAAAACATTTTAAAATCCAGATACGCTAACTGCTATTACCACATCCTCCGGCAGCGAGGTCCATAACTTAACTATTCTTTGAGTGAAAATATATTTTCTTCTATTTGTTTTCAGTGTGTGTGACTTCAGTGAGTGTCCCCTGATCTTTGTACTTTTGAAAGAATGAAAAATCAATTCACTTCTACCCATTCTTCACCACTCAGTATTTTATGGACCTCAATTATATACCCTCTCAGCTGTCTCTTTTCCAAGCTGAAGAATCCTAACCTTTTTAGCTTTTCCTCATACAGGAGGAGTTCCAGTCCCTTTATCATTTTGGTCGCTCTTCTTTGAACCTTTCCTAATTCTGCTACATCTTTTCTTAGATATGGCGACCAGAATTGAATGCAGTACTCAATGAAGTTGAACCATTGAGCGATCCAGAGGTATTATAATATTTTGCATCCCTTTCCTGATAATTCCTAGCATCCTGTTTGCTTTTTTGCCCACTGCTGCACACTGGGCAGAAGATTTCAGTGTATTGTCTACAATGACACCTAGATCTTTTTCTTGAGTGCTGATTCCTAAGGTGAACCCTACCATCCGGTAACTATGATTTGGATTATTCTTCCCAATGTTCATCACTTGGCATTTGTCCACATTAAATTTCATCTGCCATTTGGAAGCCCAGTCTTCCAGTTTCCTATGGTCTTCCTGCATTTTTTCACAATCCACACGTGTGTTGACAGTTTTGTTTTCCAAATAATTTATAAATCTTAACTAGCACTGGTCCCACTACAGATCTCTGCAACACTCCACTATTTACCCTTCATTGAGGAAAATTGTCCATTTAACATAAGCACATAAGCACTGCCACGCTGGGAAAAGACCAAAGGTCCATCAAGCCCAGCACTCTGTCTCCGACAGCGGCCAATCCAGGCCCCAAGAACCTGGCAAAAAACCCCAAATTTAATAACGATCAATGGACTTTTCCTTCAGAAATCTGTCCAGACCCCCTTTAAACTCAGCAAGGCCAGCTGCCGTCACTACCTTCTCCGGCAATGAGTTCCAGAGTCTAACTACGCGCTGAGTAAAGAAAAACTTTCTCCGATTTGTTTTAAACCTACCACATTCTAATTTCATCTTGTGTCTCCTGGTTCTATTATTGTTAGAAAGCGTAAATAAACGCTTCACATCTGTCCACTCTATCCCGGTCATTATTTTGTAAACCTCTATCATATCACCTCTCAGCCGCCTTCTCTCCAGGCTAAAGCGTCCTAGCCGTCTAACCTCTCCTCATAGGGTAGTGGTCCCATCCCTTTTATCATTTTTGTCGCCCTTCTCTGCACCTTCTCCAATTCCTTTATCTTTTTTGAGATGAGGCGACCAGAACTGAACACAATACTCCAGGTGCGGTTGCACCATGGAGCGATGTAACGGCATTATAACATCCTCATGCTTGTTTTGCATCCCTTTTCTAATAATACTCAACATTCTGTTCGCCTTCTTAGCCGCCGCAGCAGCACATTGAGCTGAAGATTTCAACGTCCTATCCACGATGACTCCCAGATCCCTTTCTCGGTCCGTAACTCCTAACGCAGAACCTTGCATAACATAGCTGTAATTCGGGTTCCTCCTTCCCACATGCATCACTTTTCACTTGTCAATGTTGAACTTCATCTGCCATTTGGACGCCCAATCCCCCAGTCTCACGAGGTCTTCTTGTAATTTTTCACATTCCTCCCGCGACAAGACGACCCTGGATAATTTTGTGTCATCTGCAAATTTAATTACCTCACTAGTTACTCCCGTCTCGAGGTCATTTATAAATATGTTAAAAAGCAACGGTCCCAGCACAGACCCCTGATGGACCCCACTAACCACCCTTCTCCATCGAGAATAATGGCCATTTAACCCTACTCTCTGCTTCCTGTCCTTTAACCAGCTCTTAATCCATAATAATACACTGCCTCCGATCCCATGACTCTCCAGTTTCCTTTGGAGTCTTTCATGCGGCACTTTATCAAACGCCTTCTGAAAATCTAGATATACAATATCGACCGGCTCCCCTTTGTCCACATGTTTGTTCACCCCCTCGAAAAAATGCAGTAGATTTGTGAGGCAAGACTTCCCTTCACTTAAACCGTGCTGACTTTGTCTCAGTAGCCCATGCTTTTGTATGTGCTCTGTAATTTTATTCTTAATAATAGCCTCCACCATTTTTCCCGGCACCGATGTCAGACTCACCGATCTATAATTTCCCGGATCGCCTCTGGAACCCTTTTTAAAAATCGGCGTTACATTGGCCACCCTCCAATCTTACGGTACCACACCTGTTTTTAGAGATAAATTGCATATTACTAACAGTAGCTCTACAAGTTCATTTTTCAGCTCTGTTAATACTCTGGGATGAATACCATCCGGTCCCGGTGATTTACTACTTTTCAGTTTGCAGAACTGCCTGATTTGTTTAGGGGTTCAGAGACCCCTAGGTTCTGTCTGGTACTGGAGCTCAGCTGTCCAGTGGCAGAGAGAACCCCCAAGGGTTAGGAAAGTTGTTTACAACTCAGGAAGTTACAGTTATGAAGAAATAGGTGAAAGGAGGGAGAGGTGGGCATCCGATCTGCGGTTAAGCAAACTGTCAGAAAGTATGATTCACATATGAAAAAAATTGTGTGCCCATTGATTTGAATGGGCAGAAGAGAGTATTTAAGATCTGCAAATCTAGGCGGAGTTTGAAATTTTCCCCAACTCTACCCAGAGGGCAGAACTACGGTCGGTCCATCTGAGATTCTGACTGATGAGCGTGCCAGATTGATTGAAGTTCCAAGTGGTGAGAATAAAGATTATTTCTAACACTTATCCTCCTAGTCTGTGCCTAAATTTCTTGACTGCATACCTATTTCTGTGAACACACCTACATAAATTATTCCCTGTAGTATACATATAAGCAAGGAAACTCCTGCTCATTAGTGCATTATGTGGGAGAACAGATGCCCAGAGATATACTTAGACACTAGGAATCAGAAAGTCGAGGTCCTAGATATCAGACTTAAATTGAGCCTTCTGAAACCCACTCTTCACCCCCGTGGGCACGAGTCCCCCGGAGGTCTAGAGAGGGGTAATTAAAAAAAGCCCCATTACATCCTCCAAGTTTACAGTGAAATCATTTAGTCTTTCTGACTCATCCGCTTCAAATACCTTTTCCGGCACCGGTATCCCTCCCAAATCCTCCTCGGTGAAGACCGAAGCAAAGAATTCATTCAATTTCTCCGCTATGGCTTTGTCTTCCCTGATTGCCCCTTTAACACCACAGTCGTCCAGCGGCCCTACCGATTCTTTAGCCGGCTTCCTGCTTTTAATATACCTAAAAAATGTTTTGCTATATGTTTTTGCTTCTAACGCTAACTTTTTTTCAAAGTCCTTCTTAGCCCTCCTTATCTGGATTGCAAGACCAGTGCTCTAACCACTAGGCCACTCCTTTTTGCATTCGGTTTGACATTCCTTATGTTTTATCTTATTGTCTTCAGTCTGTTCCCTTCTCCATTTTCGGAAGGATTGTTTTTTGGCTCTAATAGCTTCCTTTACCTTACCATTTAGCCACGCCGGCTGACGTTTGGTCTTTCCTCTTTTTCTAATACGCGGAATATATTTGTCCTGTACTTTTAGGATGGTGTTTTTGAACAGCATCCATGCCTGATTCAAGTTTTTTACCCTTTCAGCTGCTCCCTTTAGTCTTTTTTTCACCGTTCTTCTCATTTTATCATGATCTCCTTTTCTAAAGTTAAACGCTAGTGTATTTGATTTCCTGAGTTCACTTACTTCGCAGCCAATATCAAAACCGATCATATTATGATCACTGTTATCAAGCGGCCCTCGCACCGTTACCCCCTGCACCAGATCATGAGCTCCACTAATGATTAAGTCTAGTATTTTTCCTTCTCTTGTCGGCGCCTGAACCAGCTGTTCCATGAAGCCGTCCTTGATTTCATCAAGAAATTTTACCTCCCTTGCGTGTACTGATGTTTCATTCACCCAGTCTATATCCGGATAATTGAAGTCACCCATTAATATTACATTTCCCTTTTTATTCGCTTCCCTAATTTCCCTTGTCATTGCTGCGTCTGTCTGCTCGTCTTGGCCAGGTGGACGGTAGTACACTCCTATCACCGTCCTTTCCCCTTTTCACGTGGAATTTCAATCCACAAGGATTCCAATAGATGTTTTGCCTCCTGCAATATTTGCAACCTATCTGAGTCAAGGTTGTCATTTACATACAGTGCTACCCCTCCTCCAATCCTATCCACCCTATCGCTACGATATAATTTGTAGCCCTGTATGACTGTGTCCCATTGGTTATCTTCCTTCCACCGGGTCTCAGAGATGCCTATAATATCCAGTTTTTCATTGTGTGCAATGTACTCCAGCTCTCCCATCTTATGCCTCAGGCTCCTGGCATTTGTGTATAGACATTTCAATGTATGCATGTTGTTCCGTATTTTATTACGTTTAATACATGGCATTATTAATATGTTGTCTTCTGTCTGATCTGATCCTCTATGATTTCTTTGTTATCCTTACTCACAAGTAACCCTGTTTTCCCTATCTGGGTGATATCCTCAGAAGATACCTTCTCCCGAACCATGCGCTTTTGAGCAACTGTCAGCCTTCCCCCCCGTTTCTAGTTTAAAAGCTGCTCTATTTCCTTTTTAAAAGTTGACACCAGCAGCCTGGTCCCACCCTGGTTAAGGTGAAGCCCATCAGATCGGAATAGGCTCTCCCTTCCCCAGAATGCTGACCAGTTCCTGATAAATCCAAAACCCTCCTCCCCAAACCATCGTCTCATCCATGCATTGAGACTCCGGATCTCTGCCTGTCGCTTGGGCCCTGCGCGTGGAACAGGTAGCATTTCAGAAAACGCTACCCTAGAGGATCTGGATTTGAGCTTCCTACTACTACTACTATTTAGCATTTCTATAGCGCTACAAAGCATACGCAGCGCTGCACAAACATAGAAGAAAGACAGTCCCTGCTCAAAGAGCTTACAATCTAATAGACAAAAAATAAAGTAAGCTTCCTTCCTAAAAGCCTGAAAGCCATGTGTACCAAGATGGCCGGCTCCTCCCCAGCACTATCTAAGATCTTGTCTAGGTGCCGCGTAAGGGCCGCCACCTTCGCGCCAGGCAGGCAAGACACCAGGCGATCCTCACATCCACCAGCCACCCAGCTATCTACATGCCTAATGATTGAGTCGCCAACTACAATAGCAGTCCTAACTTTTTCCCTGTGGGCTGTAATCGGAGACATATCCTCGGTGCGAGAGGATAGTACATCCTCTGGTGGGCAGGTCCCAGGTACAGGAGTACCCGGCTGGAGGTGGGACCTCTCTACCACATCCCTGTAGGTCTCATCTATGTACTGTTCTATCTCCCTCATCTCTACCAAGTCTTGAACTCTAGCCTCGAGAGAACGGACCTTCTCTCTGAGAGCTAGGAGTTCTTTGCACCGGGCACACACATATGACTTCACACCAAGCGGGAGATAATCATACATCTGACACTCAGTGCAAAAGACTGGGTAGCACCCCTCTTACTGCTGGACTACTGACTCCATCTCATTAATATATGAATATCTAAATATGTTAAAACAAGCTACAAAATTAAGGATGTTGAATAGACAAGTGTCTGTAGGATTTAAATATGATGTATTTTGTTTTGTGATTACTGTTTTGGATATGCTGAATGTATTGAGATTAAGACTAAGTGGTAACAGTACTTGCCTATTACCCTAAGTAGAACCCTGACTATAAATGAAGAGCTTCCCCAGGGGTGGGGGGTGTTGGGGAGGGTGGGTGGGCAGAGCAAACCAGCTCCCTGCTGGAATCCTATCTGTTAAGGTAGGCTTCTCAGCACCCTCTCAGGAACTAAACCCAGGCAGCCCAGCTCCCCCCAAACACAGGAATCACTCCAGCAGAAGGAAAAGGCAAAGTACCAGCACAGCAATTGAACACAGTTTTAACAGAAATTACTAGCCCAAAAATGTAACCCTACCCTCTGTTTTCTATCCAATAACCAATTCCTAATCCACAAAAGGACATTGCCTTCTATCCTTTAACTTTTTAATTTTCTCATAAGTCTCTCATGAGGAACGTTTGTAAGAAGTTTTCTGAAAATCCAGATAAACTACATTGACAGGCTCACCTTTATGCACATGTTTATTTATGCCTTCAAAGAAATTAAACAACTTGGTGAGGCAAGACTTCCCTTGGCTGAACCCATGCTGACTCTGTCCCATTAAACCATGTTTGCCCACTATTTTCTCTGGCACTGAAGTCAGGCTTACTGGTCTGTAATTTCCAGGATCACTCCTAGAACCCTTTTTTTAATGTTTCAACAATTTTATTGATGATGCAACAGAATTAACAATCAGCGAGCTCGGTATTACAACCATTTGGCACGGAACAAGCTGAATAAAAGCAAGGTAATAATTCTACCATCAATGTTTAACATTTCCTCCCCCACCCTCCAGAGTATTCAAAAGTTCATTGAAGTTGCACAGAAGAAAACATAGAATATAGTCTCAACCACCAACCACCATCACCTAAATCTAAAATCCTCTATTAGTAGAAAACTATACCGAACTTCAGGTATTGCGATGTCACATATTCTGGGTTGAAGCCCAAGTAAGCTCACTTTTCTTACAGCGTCGTCTTTTGGTTATTATTTTACTAAATTCAAAATTCAACAGTTATTGATGGCTCCGCAACAACAACCAAAAGGTGAATAGAAAATGGTCTCCAACTATTATAGGCAGTTTCCAGAAAGGACTTTGAGTATTTAAAAAAAAAATGTTTGTCTTAACCTCACCAACGTTGCCAAAATGGAGGCCCCATTCCTGCCCCCCTCCTTAGCCCACATTAGCCATGTCCCCTTAGAACCCAAAACCAACTTCAACCTATCAATCTAGGCTTAAAGCCTCGCATCCCTGGCCTCCCAGGCTGCTAAAAGAAGTACCTGGTTCCTCCAGTGCCAGTAAGCCGGGGGCTATGGCGAGGTCCAGTACTGCAGGACACATTTCAGAGCCACCAAACTCAATTTCCGACATAAAAGACTGGGATAATGGGGCAGGGGAGCGAAAGTTCTAGGCTTATCAAGCAAAAATTGACCCTCTGTCCCTTGAACTGTACTTCCCAGCAGCCTAACCAAGAAACCTCTTACTTTTACTCAGAAATTCTAAACCACAGAACATGACCAAATCGCATGGTAGAACGAGTGGGGATTATAGTCACATTTGGAGCACGCTGGATCTCCGAGCCCCTCCCTATGTGTGCCAACTGAGCTTTGGACATATAAGCACGCAAAACTACCTGCTAACCACACTCAGGTAGTCTCTCATCTGTTGTGAGCGCCCGGATACCCCTCAGTGTAGCTTAAACATCCCAGGTTGCCAGAAAGACCCCCATGTCCTCTACCCATCTTTCCTTTAAGTATGTATAGTCTCTACAAGGATCCCATTTGACCAGCGATCTGTGAAGCCCCAAAACTGAAAGCTGCTCCTCTAGGACTTCTTGAAAAAAGGCAAGAACCTGCGCTCCTAAGTGGAACCTCAAAGAGGACTTATCCAAAAAGCCTATATAGTGCTTAACTTGTGAATATGTGAAACGATTCCCCCATGAGGAACCCACTCGTGCCTGTATATCATCAAACAAGATCATCTCACCATCCTCATTCAATAAGTGCTCTAGTGCCTATCCCATACAAGAAAAATCAGATTATCCATTTCGGCTCCCCCCCATTTCCGCACCAGCCATTGCCAAACCTCACGCAGAGGCTTAAGCAACATACTCCCCTTCAAATGCCCAGGTAGCTGACTTGACATGAGATACAGCAGAGAAAAAAAATTGTGGTGAGCAAAATGCATTTGCTCTAACCCTACAGGTATGTATATGTCTGTGATTGGTTTAGACAATCTCCCAGGTGCTGGAGAAGGCACGCCTGATTATATAAATGTAGATTGGGAAACCCCATCCCCCCTTGATTCCAACTACCTTTCATTACCTCCTGACTGATATTTGTTTCTTTTGTGGGCCCAACAAAAACGACTGAATAGCCTATTCACAGATTATAAATCCTGCTGCAGGAGTCGAAGGGGTAGCATCTTCAAGGCGTACAACCACCTGGGGAAGACAACCATCTTTATCAAATTTACCCTGTCCATTAGTGACAAAGGGAGGCCCATCCAGCAATCCAGTTGTTTTTTAGTATCCTCCAGAAGGGCCGTGACATTAAGGTGATATAAGGATGAGACCTTCATAGTGAGCCAAATATTTAAAAGACCTATCTGTCCACCGTAGAGGAAAATCTGGGCCCCAAGCATTACGCAGGGCTGGTGAAGAGTACAATGCTTTGGACTTAGCTAAGTTGATACGAAATCCAGCATAATCTCCATACTCCCGAAACACCTCAAGAAGCGTCGGCAATGACTCTCCCGAATTCGTAAGGTGTACTGACAGGTCGTCCGCAAAAGCCGCGACCTTAAAACTTTGAGAGCCTATCCGAACTCCCCTAATCAATTTTTTAGCTTTCCTAATTTCTGTAAATATTTGTTGATCTGTCCATTCTGTCCTGGTGGACGGTGGTACAACCTACCAGTATACTCTTTCCCTTCGCACTTGGAATTTCTATACACAAGGACTCCATGCTGCTATCTGTTTCATGTAGAATATTTATTTTGACTCAGTTCACTCTTTAACATATTTATTTGTTGCATTTGTATTCCACATTTTCCCACCTCTTTGCAGGCTCAATGTGGCTTACATAGTACCGTGATCAGCGTTAACCGATTTCGGTGTGAACAAATACAAGGTGTGAGTAGTATCAAGGTGATATTATGGTAGAGTGAGATACCTGTATGGTAAAGACAATTGGGGAGAACTTAGTGAGGGAAAGGAAGAGTTAGTATATGTCTGTTACGATCTTTAGTTACGTATAGTGCAACCCCCCCTCCCTTTCAATTTTATCCACTGTATCATTGTGATATAATTTGTACTCTGTAAGTGTCCCATTGATTCTCCGAGGACAAGCAGGCTGCTTGTTCTCACGACTGGGTGACGTCCGCGGCAGCCCCCACCAACCGGAAAAAGCTTCGCGGGCGGTCCGCACACAGGGCACACCCACCGCGCATGCGCGGCCGTTCCCG
The DNA here is from genome assembly GCF_901765095.1 of Microcaecilia unicolor. NCBI lineage: Eukaryota > Metazoa > Chordata > Amphibia > Gymnophiona > Siphonopidae > Microcaecilia > Microcaecilia unicolor. The sequence goes on from NC_044036.1 coordinate 248,056,129, forward strand.
CCAGTCTTGTTTTTTCCGCGCTGGAGAGAGTCGTGCGTCGCCGCTCTCTCTTGTCAGCCCCGGAAAACCGTCGCGTTTTCGCGAGTTTCTAGTTTTGTTTCTGGTTCCCGCGCGTCCCGGACCTTTTTCTTTTTTCTTGTTTAAAAAAAAAAAAAAAAAAGGGTGAACGCGCGTGTTTTTCCCCTCGTTTCTAGCGGGGGCGTCGCGTTGCGGCCTTGTGGCCGCGCGGTCGATTTATTTTTCGAGGTATGATTTACCGCCACCATCGACGACTTTAATTTTGCCGGCGCGATTTTTCCGTCGATGTCCTCGAAGGTCCCGAGTGGATTTAAGAAGTGTGGTCGGTGCGGCCGGCCTATCTCGCAGACCAACACCCACGCTTGGTGCCTCCAGTGCCTCGGGCCGGAGCACAATATCAAGTCGTGCTCTTTGTGTCTTGGTCTCCGGAAACGGACTCAGGTTGCGAGGCAAGTTCTACGGGACCGTCTTTTTGGAACTTGCGCCGGCCCCTCGACCTCGACGGCATCGGTATCGACGGCCGATTCTTCGGTACCGGTATCAATGTCGGCGAAATTGGCACCGATGGCATCGACCCCAGGAGCACAGGTCCCGTTGGCCCGCCGGTCCTCCGGTGAGGGTAGGGGTGAGAAGCCGCGTGGGCAGTCGGCCCCGGTCACTCCCTCTGCCCATGGCCCTCGGGACCGAACCCTGTCTGACCCGGTTCCTCGAGACCGAGGGGGATCGACCTCCTCCTCCTCCATTCCACCTGGCGCCGATGGCGGGCACCGCAAAAAATCAAAGAAGCACCGTCATCGGTCGCCTTCGATGCATCTGGCTCTCGGTGCCGGCGAGGAGTCGACGCCGAAGCGTCAGCGTCCAGAGGAGAGGTCCCCTTCGGTTGTGGAGGTCCCGGCGCGTCAGGGTCCCAGCACTTCGGTGCAGTCTCCTGGACCCGAGCAGCTTCCGGCACCGACACCTCTACCGGCCCTCCCGTCTTTCCCGACAGCGGGCCTGGATGAGTGCCTCCGAGCCATCCTTCCGGGGATCCTGGAAGAGCTGATGCGCCAGGCTGTGCCGGCGCCGGGGGTGCTTGCGCCCTCAGCGCCGTTGACTGTGGCGCCGGCGAGCTCTAGCCCGGTGCCGAGGCCTTTGACACCGCCGCCGCTTGCGGCGCCGGTCTCGACCGCCACGCAGGTGGAGTCCCCGTCGACGTCGATGGAGGGAGCTTCGTCCCCACCGGCGCGGGAGTCCATCGCTCGACGACACCGAGGCCTCGGTGCCTCGACGTCGAGCCGGGCCCGGTTAAGGACTCAGCTACATGAGCTTATGTCCGATACCGAGGAAGAGGCCTCGTGGGGGGAAGAGGAGGACCCCAGATATTTCTCCTCAGAGGAGTCTGTGGGCCTTCCCTCTGACCCCACGCCTTCACCAGAGAGGAAGCTCTCGCCTCCTGAGAGCCTCTCCTTTGCCTCCTTTGTAAGGGACATGTCCATTTGCATTCCCTTCCCCGTGGTCTCTGTGGATGAGCCGAGGGCTGAGATGCTCGAGGTTCTCGACTATCCATCACCACCTAGAGAGTCCTGCACGGTGCCGTTGCACAATGTCCTCAAAGAGACACTGCTTCGGAACTGGATGAGACCATTATTTAATCCCATCATTCCCAAGAAAGCAGAGTCCCAGTACAGAATCCACTCGGACCCAGAGTTAATGCGGCCCCAATTGCCCCATGACTCGGCGGTCGTGGATTCTGCTCTCAAGAGGGCACGGAGTTCGAGGGATACCGCCTCGGCGCCCCCGGGGCGAGAATCTCGCACTCTGGACTCGTTTGGGAGGAAGGCCTACCAATCTTCCATGCTCATGACCCGCATCCAATCTTACCAGCTCTACACGAGCATCCACATGCGGAACACTGTGAAGCAACTGGCGGACCTGGTTGATAAGCTCCCGCCGGAGCAGTCCAGGCCTTATCAGGAGGTGGTCAGGCAGCTGAAGGCGTGCAGAAAGTTCCTGTTCAGGGGTATATATGACACCTGTGACGTGGCATCTTGTGCTGCGGCCCAAGGTATAGTGATGCGCAGGCTCTCATGGCTGCGTGCCTCTGACCTGGACAACCGCACCCAGCAGAGACTGGCCGACGTCCCTTGCCGGGGGGATAATATTTTTGGCGAGAAGGTCGAGCAGCTGGTGGACCAACTGCATCAGCAGGAAACCGCCCTCGACAAGCTCTCCCACTGGGCGCCTTCAGCATCCACCTCAGCAGGTGGACGTTTTTCCCGGGCCCGGCAGGCTGCGCCGTATGCTTTTGCCAAGCGTAGGTACACCCAGCCGGCCCGAAGGCCTCGACAGGCACAGGGACAGCCCCAGCGCGCTCGTTCTCGTCAACAGCGTGCGCCTAAGCAGCCCCCTGCGCCTCCACAGCAAAAGCCGGGGACAGGCTTTTGACTGGATCCACGGGAACATAGCCGCCCTCAAAGTGTCCGTGCCGGACGATCTGCCGGTCGGAGGGAGGTTAAAATTTTTTCACCAAAGGTGGCCTCTCATAACCTCCGACCAGTGGGTTCTCCAAATAGTGCGGTGCGGATACGCCCTAAATTTGGCCTCCCTTCCACCAAATTGTCCTCCGGGAGCTCAATCCTTCAGCTCCCATCACAAGCAGGTACTTGCAGAGGAACTCTCCGCCCTTCTCAGCGCCAATGCGGTCGAGCCCGTACCACCCGGGCAGGAAGGGCAGGGATTCTATTCCAGGTACTTCCTTGTGGAAAAGAAAACAGGGGGGATGCGTCCCATCCTAGACCTGAGAGGCCTGAACAAATTCCTGGTCAAAGAAAAGTTCAGGATGCTTTCCTTGGGCACCCTTCTGCCAATGATTCAGAAAAACGATTGGCTATGTTCCCTGGATTTAAAGGACGCATACACTCACATCCCGATACTGCCAGCTCACAGACAGTATCTCAGATTCCGCCTGGGCGCACGGCACTTTCAGTATTGTGTGCTGCCCTTTGGGCTCGCCTCTGCCCCACGGGTGTTTACAAAGTGCCTCGTGGTGGTAGCGGCGTATCTACGCAAGCTGGGAGTGCACGTGTTCCCATATCTCGACGATTGGCTGGTCAAGAACACCTCGGAGGCAGGAGCCCTCCGGTCCATGCAGTGCACTATTCAACTCCTGGAGCTGCTGGGGTTTGTGATAAATTACCCAAAGTCCCATCTCCAGCCAACCCAGTCTCTGGAATTCATAGGAGCTCTGCTGAATACCCAGTCGGCTCAGGCCTTCCTTCCCGAAGCGAGGGCCAACAACCTCCTGACCCTGGCTTCGCAGACCAGAGCGTCTCAGCAGGTCACAGCTCGGCAGATGTTGAGACTTCTGGGTCATATGGCCTCCACAGTCCATGTGACTCCCATGGCTCATCTTCACATGAGATCTGCTCAATGGACCCTAGCTTCCCAGTGGTTCCAAGCCACCGGGAATCTAGAAGATGTCATCCGCCTCTCCACCAGTTGCCGCACTTCACTGCTCTGGTGGACCATTCGGACCAATGTGACCCTGGGACGTCCATTCCAAATTCCATAGCCCACGAAAGTGCTGACGACGGATGCATCTCGCCTGGGGTGGGGAGCTCATGTCGATGGACTCCACACCCAGGGTCTGTGGTCCCTCCAGGAAAAGGATCTGCAGATCAACCTCCTGGAGCTCCGAGCGATCTGGAACGCACTGAAGGCTTTCAGAGATCGGCTGTCCTGCCAAATTATCCAAATTCGGACAGACAATCAGGTTGCAATGTATTACGTCAACAAGCAGGGGGGCACCGGATCTCGCCCCCTGTGCCAGGAAGCCGTCGGGATGTGGAGTTGGGCTTGCCAGTTCGGCATGCTCCTCCAAGCCACATACCTGGCAGGCGTAAACAACAGTCTGGCTGACAGACTGAGCAGAGTCATGCAACCGCACGAGTGGTTGCTCCATTCCAGAGTGGTACGCAAGATCTTCCGAGAGTGGGGCACCCCCTCGGTGGACCTTTTCGCCTCTCAGACCAACCACGAGCTGCCTCTGTTCTGTTCCAGACTTCAGACACACGGCAGACTAGCGTCGGACGCCTTTCTCCTTCATTGGGGGACCGGCCTCCTGTATGCTTATCCTCCCATACCTTTGGTGGGGAAGACCTTACTGAAGCTCAAGCAAGACCGCGGCACCATGATTCTGATAGTGCCCTTTTGTACCCGTTAGATCTGGTTCCCTCTTCTTCTGGAGTGTTTTCCGACTCTCATTTCGCAGAACGACGGAGCGTTGCTGCACCCCAACCTTCAGTCCCTAGCTCTCACGGCCTGGATGTTGAGGGCGTAGACTTCACTGCGTTGGGTCTGTCTGAGGGTGTCTCATGTGTCTTGCTTGCCTCTAGGAAGGATTCCACTAAAAAGAGTTACTTTTTCAAGTGGAGGAGGTTTGTCGTTTGGTGTGAGAGCAAGGCCCTAGAACCTCGTTCTTGCCCTGCACAGAACCTGCTTGAATACCTTCTGCACTTATCAGAGTCTGGCCTCAAGACCAACTCCGTAAGGAATCACCTTAGTGCGATTAGTGCTTACCATTATTGTGTGGTAGGTAAAGCCATCTCTGGAGAGCCTTTAGTCGTTCGATTCATGAGAGGCTTGCTTTTGTCAAAGCCCCCTATCAAGCCTCCTGCAGTGTCATGGGATCTCAACGTCGTCCTCACCCAGCTGATGAAACCTCCTTTTGAGCCACTGAATACCTGCCATCTGAAGTACTTGACCTGGAAGGTCATTTTCTTGGTGGCAGTTACTTCAGCTCGTAGGGTCAGTGAGCTTCAAGCCCTGGTAGCTCATGCTCCGTATACCAAATTTCATCACAACAGAGTAGTGCTCCGCACCCACCCAAAGTTCCTGCCGAAGGTGGTGTCGGAGTTCCATCTTAACCAGTCAATTGTCTTGCCAACATTCTTCCCCAGGCCGCATACCCGCCCTGCTGAACGTCAGTTGCACACATTGGACTGCAAGAGAGCATTGGCCTTCTACTTGGAGCGGACACAGCCCCACAGACAGTCCGCCCAATTGTTTGTTTCTTTCGACCCTAACAGGCTAGGGGTCGCTGTCGGGAAACGCACCATCTCCAATTGGCTAGCAGATTGCATTTCCTTCACTTGCGCCCAGGCTGGGCTGACTCTTGAGGGTCATGTCACGGCTCATAGTGTTAGAGCCATGGCAGCGTCAGTGGCCCACTTGAAGTCAGCCACTATTGAAGAGATCTGCAAGGCTGCGACGTGGTCATCTGTCCACACATTCACATCACATTACTGCCTCCAGCAGAATACCCGACGCGACAGTCGGTTCGGGCAGTCGGTGCTGCAGAATCTGTTTGGGGTGTAAATCCAACTCCACCCTCCAGGACCCGAATTTATTCTAGTCAGGCTGCACTCTCAGTTAGTTGTTCTTCGTAGGTCAATTTCTGTTGTGTCCTCGCTGTTGCGAGGTTCAATTGACCTGGGTTCTTGTTTTGAGTGAGCCTGAGAGCTAGGGATACCCCAGTCGTGAGAACAAGCAGCCTGCTTGTCCTCGGAGAAAGTGAATGATACATACCTGTAGCAGGTGTTCTCCGAGGACAGCAGGCTGATTGTTCTCACCTACCCTCCCTCCTCCCCTTTGGAGTTGCATTTTCATCTTTTTGCTTGTCATTCAACTGGCGGGACCGGTCGCGCACGGGCGGGAAGACGGCCGCGCATGCGCGGTGGGCGTGCCCTGCGTGCGGACCGCCCGCGAAGCTTTTTCCGGTTGGTGGGGGCTGCCGCGGACGTCACCCAGTCGTGAGAACAATCAGCCTGCTGTCCTCGGAGAACACCTGCTACAGGTATGTATCATTCACTTTGTCCTCCTTCCACCAGGTCTCTGAGATGCCAGATTTTTAAAATATATGTGTACTTTCCCATTTTATGAAGGGAATGCACATGTATTTCAAAAACTTTCCCTCTCAGCATTTACAATGCCTTCATATCACACATAAGTGGAACTGGAATTTTGAGGAGCGAATGAAGCAGTAGCGTAGGCAGACAGCCGATTTAGGGCGGGCCTGAGATCAAAGTGGGTGGACCAAGTCATGTCTGGTGCCATTGCCCCCCCCCCCCCCCCCCCCTCCAAAGCAAAACCCAATTTCATTTCCACTTCCCCTCCCAGCATCCACCGTAAATGAAATACCTGTGCTGAATGGGATCTCCAAGCCCCGCCAGCCGAAGACCTCCTTACCGCCAAACTAGCTTACACTGTCCCCAAACCGCTGCTGCCAGACACTGACCTCCACCTATGCTCAATTTCGTGCATGCATGAAAATGGAGCATGCACATGGTGGAGGGGCCTGCGGCTGGCAGGGCTTGGTGGGAAGGTAGTCCTCAACTGGCAGGGCTTGAGGATCCCCACCAGCCACACTAAAGGAATTGAAATTTTGGGTGGCCCTGAGCCCAAATTGGGTGGGACCTGGCACACACGTCAGTGGCTACACCACTAGAGTGAAGCGGCAATTGTGTCTTTATCCCTATGGCCTTAATTAGCTCTTCTTATATGTGTATTTTTGTGAAATCTGCACTTGCATGTGTAACCTATTTTTTTTTTGTTACATTTGTACCCCGCGCTTTCCCACTCATGGCAGGCTCAATGCGGCTTACATGGGGCAATGGAGGATTAAGTGACTTGCCCAGAGTCACAAGGAGCTGCCTGTGCCTGAAGTGGAAATTGAACTCAGTTCCTCAGTTCCCCAGGACCAAAGTCCACCACCCTAACCACTAGGCCACTCCTCCAACACTTCACTCTTTTATTTTTTTTGCTGACTTTATTTTGTAAAATGGCTATTCCTATTGTAGCTACCTGCATGTATATAATGTATCACTATGTAATAGTGAGCATCACACCATATGGTTTGATAAGGGCGAAGGCGGAGTGCGGATGCACAAAACTCAAAGTACTGGATTTCAGACGTACTGATTTTGATAAAATGGGGGAATACTTGAAGAAGGAGCTGTTTGCGAGGGAAGGCATAGGAGATATGGAAAAACAGTGGTCCAAGCTAAAGGCTGCTATAAATATGGCGACTGATCTTTATGCGAGGAAAGTAAACAAAAACAAGAGAAGCAGGAAGCCTATATGGTTCTCCAAACAAGTAGCTGAAAAAATAAGAGCAAAAGAAGCTTTGTTCCAGAAATACAAAAGAACGCAATGAGAGGATCATGGAAAAGATTATCGGATTAAACTGAAAGACGTGAAGAGGGAATTATGGGTAGGGAAAGTGCGAGCAGAAGAAAAAATTGCTAAAGATATAAAGAGAGGTGACAAGACCTTTTTCAGGTATATTGGAGAAAGGAGAAAAGATAGGAATGGAATTGCCAGACTGAAAGATAATGAGAATGGCTATGTGGAGAGTGATGAAGATAAAGCGAACGCGCTAAACAATTATTTCTCTTTGGTGTTCACGGAGGAAAATCCTGGAAAAGGACTGTGGTCAGCTGCCGAGGGAACACCTGGGAATGGAGTGGATACTGTGCCGTTCATGGAAGAAAACGTTTATAAACAGCTTGAGAATCTGACGGTGGACAAAGCTATGGGGCCGGATGGGATACATCCCAGGATACTGAGGGAGCTCGGAGAGGTCCTGGCGGAGCCTCTTAAAGATTTATTTAATAGATCTTTAGAGATGGGAGAGGTATCGCGAGACTGGAGACAAGCGGATGTGGTCCCTCTCCACAAAAGTGGAGACAGAGAAGAAGTGGGAAACTACAGATTGGTAAATCTCACTTCAGTGGTAGGAAAAATAATGGAATCGCTGCTGAAAGAAAGGATAGTTAACTTTCTAGAAGCCAATGTGTTACAGGACCCGAGGCAACATAGCTTTACCATTTGGAAAATCCTGCCAAACGAATCTCATTGACTTCTTTGACTGGGTGACCAAAGAACTGGATGAAGGACGTGCGCTAGATGTAATCTACTTGGATTTCAGCAAAGCCTTTGATACTGGCCCCCACAGAAGACTTGTGAATAAGCTGAAAGGGCTGAACTTAGGACCGAAAGTAGTGAACTGGATAGGAAACTGGTTGATCGATAGGTGGCAGAGAGTGGTGGTAAATGGAATCCGCTCAGAGGGAAGGAAGGTGAGCAGTGGAGTTCCTCACAGTTTGGTGCTGGGGCCTATTCTGATATATTTGTGGGAGATATTGCTGAAGGGTTGGAAGGAAAGGTTTGCCTTTTTGGATGACATGAAAATAGCCAATAGAGTGGATACCCAGTAGAAACAATGAGAAGGGATCTCTGAACATTAGAAGAATTGTCGAGGGTCCGGCAGTTACTACTACTACTACTACTTAACATTTCTAGAGTGCTACTAGGGTTATGCAGCGCTGTACAAATTAACAAAGAAGGGCGGTCCCTGCTCAAAGGAGCTTACAATCTAAAGGACGAAATGTCAAGTTGGGGCAGTCTAGATTTCCTGAGTAGAGGTGTAGTGGTTAGGTGCCGAAGGCGACATTGAAGAGGTGGGCTTTGAGCAATGATTTGAAGATGGGCAGGGAGGAGGCCTGGCGTATGGGCTCAGGGAGTTTGTTCCAAGCATGGGGTGAGGCGAGGCAGAAAAGGCAGAGCCTGGAGTTGGCGGTGGTGGAGAAGGGTACTGAAAGGAGGGATTTGTCGTGAGAGCGGAGGTTACGGGTAGGAACATAAGGGGAGATGAGGGTAGAGAGGTAAGGAGGGGCTGCAGATCGAGTGCATTTGTAGGTTAGTAGGAGAAGCTTGAACTGTATGCAGTATCTGATCGGAAGCCAGTGAAGTGATCTGAGGAGAGGGGTGATATGAGTATATCGGTCAAGGCGGAAGATAAGACGTGCAGCAGAGTTCTGAACGGACTAAAGGGGGGATAGATGGCTAAGTGGTAAGCCAGTGAGGAGTAGGTTGCAGTAGTCAAGGCGAGAGGTAATGAGAGAGTGGATGAGAGTTCGGGTGGTGTGCTCAGAGAGGAAGGGGCGAATTTTGCTAATATTATAGAGGAAGAAGCGACAGGTCTTGGCTATCTGCTGGATATACGCAGAGAAGGAGAGGGAGGAGTCAAAGATGACACCGAGGTTGCGGGCAGATGAGACGGGGACAATGAGGGTGTTATCAACTGAGATAGAGAGTGAAGGAGAAGTGGGCTTGGGTGGGAAGACAATAAGTTCGGTCTTGGCCATGTTCAGTTTCAGGTGGCGGTTGGACATCCAGGCAGCAATGTCGGATAAGCAGGCCGATACTTTGGCCTGGGTTTCCGCAGTGATGTCTGGTGTGGAGAGATAGAGCTGGGTGTCATCAGCATAAAGATGATAGTGGAAACCATTGGATGAGATCAGGGAGCCCAGGGAAAAGGTGTAGATTGAAAAAAGAAGAGGTCCAAGGACAGATCCCTGAGGAACTCCAACAGAGAGCGGGATAGGGGTAGAGGACGAACCATGAGAGTGTACTCTGAAGGTACGATGGGAGAGATAAGAGGAGAACCAGGAGAGGACAGAGCCCTGGAACCCAAAAGAGGACAGTGTGTCAAGAAGTAAGTTGTGATTGACATTGTCAAAAGCGGCGGATAGGTCTAGGAGGATGAGGATGGAGTACTGACCTTTGGATTTGGCGAGGAACGGGTCATTGCAGACTTTAACGTTTCTGTCGAGTGTAGGGGGCGAAAGCCGGATAGAAGCGGATCGAGGATGGCATGAGAGGAGAGAAAATCAAGACAGCGGCTGTGAACACAAGTATCTTGGAGAGGAAGGGTAGGAGGGAAATGGGGCGGTAGTTGGAAGGACAGGAAAAGCCACAAAAATGGTATGGGATTTGAGTTACAAACCGTATGAGGAGAGACTTGCTGACCTGAACATGTATACCTTGGAGAAAAGGAGAAACAGGGGTGACATGATACAGACGTTCAAATATTTGAAAGGTGTTAATCCGCAAATGAACCTTTTTTGGAGACTGGAAGGCTGTAGAAGTAGAGGACACGAATTGAGGTTGAAGGGGGGCAGACTCTGGAGTAATGTTAGGAAGTATTTTTTTCACAAAGAGGGTACTGCTGGATATGTGGAATGCCCTCCCGCGGTAATGGAATTCAAAAATGCGTGGGATAAACTCAAAGGAATCCTGTTTAGAAGGAATGGATCCATGGAATCTTAGCGGAGATTAGGTGGCAACGCCAGTAATTGGGAAGCAAAACCGGTGCTGGGCGGACTTCTAGGGTCTACTCCCTGATCGTGACTGAATAGATATGGATGGGCTGGAGTGTAAATTTTAAGGGGTTTCCATGTTAGCTTCAGAATTTAGTACAGGAACAGTGCTGGGCAGACTTCTATGGTCTGTGCCCTGAGAATGACAAGGACAAATCAAACTCAGGTATAAAGTATCGCATGCCAATGTAAAATGAGCTTATCTTGTTGGACAGACTGGATGGACCATACAGGTATTTATCTGTTGTCATTTACTATGTAAAATGAGGCAGATAAAGACCTTGAGGCCTATTCAGTCTGCCCATCCATGCCAACTATTAATCTTTACTATCAGAGATCCTCTGTTCATGCCCCATGCTTTCATGAATTCAGATAGTCCTCATCTCCATCACTTCCACTGGGAGGCTGTTCCATGCATTCACCATTCTTTCCAGAAAGAAGTAATTAGATTATTCTTATCACCTTCATCCTATTATCCCAGGTTCCAGAGCTTCCTTTCAGTTGAAAGAGGACTGTATCCTATGCATTTATGCCATGGAGCTATGTAATGTCTCCATTATATCTCCCGTCTCCCACCTTTATTACAAAGTATACATATTGAGATCTTTAAGTCTGTCTCCATATGTCATATGATGAAGTCCTAATGTGGATTTTACAAAAGGCTCTGTATTGAGTGAGCCTTCTGTAAAATACTTTGGAAATTGTGAACCTTTCAACTTAGATGTTCTATGTAACATAGTAGATGGCGGCAGAAAAAATAGGGCTTCTTATAAATAAATGGTCATAGAACCAAGAAATAGGAAAAATCTATCCTTGAAAATGTAGATAGTACTTGTGCCAGAAGACCTCCTAATGTTGACATTAGGGCACTTCCATAAGCTCATGCCTAGAGGTATGCCACTTAGGTGTGTCAAAGGTGCCATTAATTGATGAGCACCTGTGTGCTCTAAGCACTTTTCTATAAGGTAGTGCCCAAGTACCATAGCACCTAACTGAAAGGGGGGTGTGCACATGGGCATGTCTTCTAGTTATGCACGTAGTTTAAGATACGTACGCCACGTGACACACTTAGGCACACCAGCTTATGCCTGCCATTCACATGGCATAATAGAGTGTGCCAATGTCAATACACCCTAGTATTCTATAATGGAATCTTGGTACCAAGATGCTGTTATAGATTTGGCACTAGGCACACAGCATTGGGGCACCTAAACTGAGGCATGAATTGATAGATTTTCCCCAAAAGTGGGTGGAGCACCTTTGGAAAGAGAACTTTTGTGTTAAACAGGAAAAAGACTTGACCAAGTTTAAAGAAAGTAGAATTTGAACTTGAAACATCCAATGATAAAAGCACTAAACTCTACACCCTTTCTTACATCACTCAGTTCTGCTAATCCATATTTCCAAGTTGGTTTGATTGTGAGAGGCTGCTAGTACAACCTTCAGAATACATATGGTGGATAAAAAGTCGGGGTTATGATAGTTCTTGTGTAATCATTTGTATGTTTTATAATAATATGTTACATTGTAAAGGTCAATATTGAAAGGATTTTTTTTATTAGCTTTGGAAATTAGCCAGGCAAACCTGTGAGATTGAAAGTACAGTGCACCCCATTTAAGTGCACGTTGGAAAAGTGCATGCTCTGTTTAACTGCATGCCGTACTTCAATCCCGTTTTTGGCGCATCAATTTCTATGGGGACAAACTTCGGTTTAGCGCACCACTGATAAGTACAAGATTCACTTATATGCATGGTTTAAGACTGCTCCTCTGCAGGAAAGACTCCGCATAAGCGTGCTCACGGAATATGGAAGCCGATTGGCGTGTGACAAAGGGGTGGTAAATTTGAAATCTCGGTTAACTGCCACAGGCAGAATAAGCGAAAGAATGTTGTTAGAGTGTAGACTGGAGTCTTCGTCACGCAACTGTAAGACTTTAACACTGGCTGAAAGAATAGAAGTTCTTAAAAAATTAGATAACAAACAAAGTCAAGCATCTATTGCTAAAGAATATGGTGTCAATCCCAGTCAAATTTCATGTATCTTGAAGCAGAAAGACCAGCTTCTGGAAGACTGGCAAAACAATACAAATCCACACAGGAAACGAAAACGGGCGGGAAAAGCTGAGGATGTAGAAGATGCTCTTCTTTGGTGGTTTTCTCAAGTCAGGAGCAGACAGTTTCCTGTCAGTGGTCCACTGCTTATGGAGAAATCTAATCAGCTAGCTGAAAGTCTTGGACTAACTGAATTCAAAGCCACTGTTGGATGGTTGGAAAGATGGAAGGAAAGGAACAACATAAAATTCAAGAAACAGCATGGCGCAAAACAAGACACTGATGACTTTGGTGCTGAAAATTGGGTTGTTTCATTTCTTCCTACCATCTTGAACGAGTTTGCACCTCGTGATGTTTTCAGTGCTGACGAAAATGGACTCTCCTGGCAAGCGATTCCTGATGGAACACTTGCATTCAAACAAGTCGAAACTACAGGAAGTAAAACATTGAAGGACCGACTGACGATCCTCCTTTGCTGCAATATGGATGGGAGTGAGAAGTTGGAACTACTCGTCATTGGAAAGAGCAAACAGCCCCGTTGCTTCAAGAATGTTAAGTGACTTCCTATGTCATACGAGGCTAACGCAAATTCATGGATGACTGGGGAAATTTGGAAGCAGTGGCTAAAGAAATTAGACACTAGAATGCGGGCATAAAAGCGTCAGATTTTGTTGCTTTGTGATAATTGTGCTGCACACAGTGATGATGTCAGGCTGTCTAATGTCAAGGTGGTCTTCCTGCCACCAAACACTACCTCTCTGATCCAACCTATGGATCAGGGCATAATAGCCAATTTCAAACAACATTATCGGGCTCTTGTGCTACATTGTCTGAGCTGGATGACCTGACTGGCAAGGATAAACGTGCTGTTGAACAGGCTCGTAATCTATCACTGTTGGATTCCCTACATATGCAGAAAGAAGCCTGGAATCATGTTACACAGGCAACCATTGTGAACTGCTACAAGCGGGCAAGCTTTGTTAGGGATGTGGAGAGGGACGAAACAGATTCAGGTGTTGCAAACGCGTCGGATGAACAGGCTATTGACATCCCAGCCGGTGTTACTGAAGAGGAGTTTTGTCAGTACATAGCTGTTGATTACGATCTACAAACAGCTGACGACAGCACTGATGTTGAGATATGCGCCTGCACGCAGGCAACGGCTGATGATGAAATGAACAACAAGGCACATGCTGACGAAATTCAACAACCTCCTGTCACTTTTGCAAGAGCACTGGAGAGTCAACACCTTGCGGGCCTATCTGGAGGCCACTGGATGTCAGTGCTATGACAGTATTTACCGTCTGGCAGACGTAGTGTTTGGAACTCACAGACACAAGAGTGTACAGAGGACTATGACTGATTACTTCAAGTAAGCCTAACGTCAGTTAACGGAGACTGTATACTGTATGTATAATAAACAGTACTGTACATATGTTTATCAGATGTCAAGCTTCTTTGGGTCACAACGGTTAAGTGCATGCTCCGGTTAACTGCATGTATTTCTTTGGTCCCAGGCCCTTGCACTTAAGCGGATTGCACTGTATTCCCTTACTGAATAGGTGAGTTTTGTCCAAATTATTACCCACTTAAAATATATTTATGAAGTGGTGCTACAGATGTTCCAAGGTGTGGTTGTACTTCAGCCAGACATATTTGGACAGCCCAAACACCTATTCTGAAGGTAGCTGAATAAATTTATCTGAGTATATTCAGTGACATTTTTACTCCAATGAGTGCCACTAAATACTTGGTTAAAATTAATGAGTGTTGGGTTTCTCTTTCACAGTTGATCACAATTCTTTTTGGGCTTGATTTGCTGTGGCTAGTACCCATTCTGTCTTTGGAGGTGGGGAGTCTTAACAAACCAGGACTCCCCACCCTCTATAAAGCATTTTAGTACCACCTTGTGAGATCTGTGCTTGAGGTGATTAACCATGTCATCCATGGTCCCTCTTCCTATCCCCCTTACCACTACTGTATCTTTTTCTCTCTCCCAAACCCCTTGTCCCCTACAGCTTCTCTCCCTCTCTCTCTCTCTCTCTGTACCTGTCAGTCTTCTATTCACACTGCTTAGGATCTGCTAACCCTCCAACTGGCCATTCACCTTCCACCTCTTAACCTAAGGCTGCCAACTGGATCCAGATTCACAGGACAGGGTGGATCCAGTCCTGGATTTACCCCAGTGCATGCTGGGACTTGTGGTCATGCTTTTTTTTTTTTTTTTTTTTTTTAGGGAATATAATGAGGAAATCAAAACTGCAAGACCCTTCGTCCAAGACCCAGGTCTGGATTCATGCTGTCCTGCGAATCTGGATTCAGTTGGCAGCCTTACCTTAGCCCTCTTCTTCAGCAATTTTACACAGCCATCCACCTAACCAAACCCCCACCACTCAGCAAGCCAGACCAAGGCACACTCTTTCCTTGCTGACTGTGGTGTAGCCCCTGATACAGCTGTTCTTTCTGATCTGGCACCACACAGCTTTCAGTGATTTTAAGCTATGCGGTGCCTGAATTTTTGCATTGGTCTCATAAGACTCCATCAGTGTGAGTTGTTCAGGTACTGTGCAGCTCATACTGGCTGAGAACCACATGGTGCTGGATTAGAAGGCAAAGCTATTCCCATGAAAGCAGCTGGAACATGGAAAAAAAATCCTAAGTGCTATGGCACAATTTCTGGTTGCTGGGGCATTCTGGTTGCTGATTTTTTCAAGCCCTGCATATTAATATTCACATTACTGTTTCCCCTTTGCCACAGTGTTCTGCTTTTAGGGTTTCTAACATGGACAAATCTGTCCACTTCTGAGGAACAAAGGTATTATGACTTAATTAACTACTATGTGAGGTATTTCCTCATTATTAGCATTTCTCTCTTATAGTCTAGTTATTCTTGCAGCAGTCCTTGGCACATGGTTCATATGCACCCTGAATTTGGCTGACGGCTGTCATTGTTGGGTTGATCAACCAACTACACACTATTAAACCCATTAGCAACCTAAGTTAAACAAAAAGAAACATGACACTTGACCCTAGGAAGAAGGTTCTGCCTTTGCAAGTCAAAAATGTTTTGTTCAAAAATATATTGTTAATCCAGTGTAAAAAAAAGTTATTACCTTTTGTTTTGTTTCTATGTATTACCTTTAAAGTAGAATAACGTAGCAGAAATGCTGTTATAGTATCAACACAAATTACATCCAATCCCGAATTTCAAAAAACATATGAATAAAGGAACCATCAGATAAAGAAGCTATTGCAGTATCAAACCGGTATCGCTTTAATTTATGCCCTTATTTGAATTGCATTTTGAAGTTTAGCCTCTGGATTAAGATTTGTTTTCAGTGATATTGCTGTGATTCTAATGAGCAAGGTGATATATGTATGTTGTAATAAGAACGAAAACAAAGTAAAATGCATTTTCAAATAAAGTAGTAGCAAAGAAAATATTACGTTGTAATTATGGAAAAGAAAATATAAAAGCAGTATAGAAATTATATGAAGAAGAGCCATATGAGACAGTGTAACAGGTTAAACTTTTAAGCACTTAGCCCAAGTTTGTTCTGAAGTATCTGTTCTTTACTAGACAGAAAATGGTGTCCTACTGCCTTCGCTGCAGTCAGCCTTGCCATTCTTGGACCTGCACAGCATTCCCAGACTGGAATTCCATCAGACAGTATTTGATGAACTGAGGGAAAAGTTGCTGGAAAGAGTTTCTGCCATTGCTTCTGAAGGCAAAGACGAGGACAGGTAAACTCAGTCAGTATCATAGTGTCCCCTGAAATAAAGGTGCTTGCCAAAGCAGATTGAAAAAAAACAAAACAAAAAGCTTACTATGATTTGTTTTTACACACCGTATTACAGTAGAAGTCTAACAGGATTTACCCCTTTTTGCTTCTTTTTTTTATGTTTAAATCTTTTTATTGACTGAAAGATCAATACAAACAAGCAGAGAACTTCAACATGAACACTGTTCAAGTACAAGAAAATCATTCAGCATTCCACAGTCAATGAAATTTTCTTTTTATCCCCAAACACCCCCACCCCATCCCTAATCCCTCTACTTTAAATCTATTTATTAAAGTATTCCAGTTATAAAGAATAATCAGCAGTATAACCTGGGGGAACATAATACAGTTAACGTATTGCATTACCGAATAATATCTCAAAGGGCCTTGTTTCTTATAGCCCGACTTTGAGAGACATCATCTCTGGTAGAACCATATATATGGCCTGCCCATGCTGCAAAATCTTATCAAATTTTCTCCATTCTGCTAGCATGAACCTTATAGAGTTTTGCCTAACCATGCTTGCTGGCAGGTAATGGCAACTTCTAATTTCCTTTTGATCAAGTAATGGTACAAAAATATTTTAAACATCATAGTGTCTCAGCCTACATTTCAATGCAAACATTAACTTCATACCCCTTGCCTCCACCCCTCCTCTCTTCTCAATCTATCCCCCCCTCCTTCCCTCCCTTAGCAAACCAAGCCTAGTTGGGAGTATCCTCGGGAGCCCCTGAGAAAACACTTCAGGACTTAGCAGGTGTTCAACAGTTTTATCTTAATAATTCAACATTTGCAGTGCAGACTGCCAATTCCATCTGAACCTCTTTAGGAAACATATCATAACCCCACAATAGTATTGTTCACCGTTATCTTCCATAGTGCGCAATAAGTCCCCCCCTCTCCCCCAACAGCACTGCTACACCCATCAGACTCTTACTTGTCTACTCCCCCCCTCGCCCCCCTTTCCCCTTCCTCCTAGTTATCAGACCAATAAGGAAAATCCCCCCCTCCCCCCCCTCTAAGGAGATACCCAGACTTTTGGTCTATATCTGAAATGGATGGCTCCCTATCAACTTATATCTTAGAACGAATTGATCACCAAACTCCTCCCCTTAGGAGATAAGCTTTGAATATATGGCCCCCAAATGTCCAGAAACTGCCTCCTCCGCTTAGGGGAACCGCCCACCCCCCTCCTTTCAAATAGCATGAATTCATGCAGACTGTTCCGCCAGTGCCAGAAATCCGGGGAGGACTCCTCCATCCATTGACTCATTATGATCCGCTTACCAATCAAACAGGCCTTGCGAATCAGTTGTCGGGCCGCACCCCCCTGTAACAAGAACAGCTCATGCTTATCTAGCAAGATCCCCATCGGGGAACACATGACTCTCGATCCCAAAAGAGTGCCCAAATACCGAACGATGGAGTCCCAAAAATGCCTCACCTTATAGCACCCCCACAAATAATGAAAAAACGACCCCGGAGCCCTTCCACACTTCCCACAGAGAGGAGTAGACACCCCTCCCATCCTGAACACTTGAGACTTTGTTAGGTAGGCCCTGTGTAGAATACGATATTGGCATTCTCTAAGTCCAGCATTACCCGTCAAACCTGGGATCCTAGCTGTCAGAGCATTGAAATCCAAAGCCAAATGCGGCCTAGCCAAATCGTCCGCCCAACGCTGTTGAATTTGCTCTCGGACCTTGGGCACCATATATCTTCCCAACGCCCTATGCAGCCCAGAGATTGAAAGACGTTCCCCCTGTATTGAATGAAAGAACTGCCGCAGAAAATGACAATGCCGAGAACCTAAAGCCCCCCTGTCCAATGAATCAACATAATGCTTCAGTTGGGCGTGAGCAAAGATACCTCCCATATCATACCCGAGCCCCAATGCCCCTAAATTCAACATTACCCCTTGCCTATCTAACACATGTTCTAACCTAGTGATTCCTTGTCGCGCCCATTTCTGAAAAATCACCCTTTTTGCTTCTTTTAAATCACTGTGGTTTGATAGAAATCACTCAGAGGTTCATTCTCCCCTCTGCCGTCTGTTGAATCCCAAGTTCTGGAAGCACAGTGATCTGGCCAGCATCTCTCCCAACCTGTTTCCTCCAGAGATGAGAGAAAAACATTCTGGTGCAGTGCAGCAGGTAGGGTGGGTATAGTGCTGAGTGACTCTTTTCTGCTATCCTGCAAACTTAACTTTGACCCCTCCCCTCTTGTACGGCATGCAGCTGGTTGAAGGGCAGAGAGCAGCCTCTGCTCCAACTCCTCCCTTTTGTTCCCCAGGCAATTAGGCTGCATTGGAGGATAGGAGGAGGGGGGCAGGAGCAGGGAATAGCTTTGCTACTGTATGGGCTTCCTGCTTCACCCCCCACTAGCTTTTTACTACAGTGCTGCCTAGGTGCCCTGCGGACAAAAGGGCATATATTGCATTTAGCACATGAAGGAAACTGTGTTGGCCACTCATGGTGTAGATTGTCTTTACTGCTGGAAGCTGAGTTGCTGAGCATTGTGGTTTTTAAAATACTTTCTTTATGCTCTCAGGTACAGCAAACTTGAGGATCTGCTAGAGAAGAGTTTTTTATTAGTGAAAATGCCATCTATCCAGCCTGTAGTGATGTGTGTTATGAAACACTTGCCCAAGGTAAGATTACAGGCACATATTCTCCATTATAAAAAAAAGTCAATCTCCTCTTCTGGTCAAAATAATATTTGGATTTGGATTTTAGATTTCAATACTCATCATTCCAAATTCATACTGAAGGTGAATTTTATACATGTAGGCGTGCTCTCTGCCTGTGCCAGTGGAAGGTTAAGAGGCTTGCCCAAGGTCAGAATGAATGTCAGGGGGAAAAATGATTTCAGCCAGAGCTTTCCTGGTTTCAAAGTCTGATTTCCTTGTCATCAAGCAGATGAAGCCATTACGTATGGGTTGTGTCCATCAACCAGCAGGGGGAGATAGAGAGCACTCAACTTTTCACAGTGCCTCATGGCCAGCTCCACTGCCTCTTCAGTATTCTCTATCTCCCCAAGCAGGGTGGCTGCAGCTTCTTCGAGCTCCATCAAAAATCTGCCTGGGGGTGGCTCCTGGCTTGCCAGTTGTTAGCCGGGGTGTTAGAGGCTATAGCAGCTTCACTTTGAAGGCACATAGGTTAGCCCTTTCCCTGCCTTACCCATGCCCCCGTGGATGTGGACATATTAGCTTGCTTTTCCCTGTCCTTTCCCACTCAGTGGATGCAGGCACATTGGTTCGCCTTTCCCTGCCTTTCCCACTCATCTGAGCCTCCGGAGTTCTTATTACCTCTGCTTTCCTCACAGCGTTAAAAAAAAAGTTGGAATAGAGGTTTTCCTTTGATTCTTCTATGGGACCGGAGCTGTGATACTCGGTCCGGTGAGGTAAGAGTGTTTTCTAACTCCTCTGGGGTGGGCCCGCGATCGGGGCGTTTTTGGTGCGAAACCGCCATTTTGAATTTTCCCGCCGTTTTCGGCGATGGCTGCAGAGAATGTAAAGCACTGTTCCCGGTGTGGCAAGTGCAAATCAGCAGCGGGGCTCTGTAAATCGTGCTGTACAGGTGTAAGAGCCGGCCCGAGCATGGCGAGCGATGATTCTTCCCGCTCAGAACGGGCAGCGGACGCCATTTTGAATTCTCCGCATGGCGCGGCCTCCGTAGAGACGGAGAGCCCGGGGGGGGGGGGGGGACCTCGAATTGAGGCCATTCAGGGAGCGGCTGGCCCCGGACAGGATCTGGGTGCCCAGGGCGAGTTTTTCCTCCCCTGATTTTGTGTTATTATTGCATAAAGCATACATGCTGAAAAGAGCTTTCCCTCTAGGGTTGTCTGAGACCCCTTCTATTGTCCCCCACGGTGGATTCTGGCCTGGGACTGCCCGCAGAGGCTATTTTCCCTGATAATTGGCATAAAGAAAAGCATAGAAGGGTTAATTCCCCTTCAGATTGTGGTGCACCTCCTTTTTCCTTCCCCGTGGTCGGGCTGTGAGGATTCGTGGTCTGAGGAGCCAGAGTCAGGTGCGGAATTACTGCAGGATCCGGATGATCCCTCCGCGGTGAGGATTTTCCACCGTGATGAGCTGCCAGCGCTTATTTCAGATGCCCTACAGGTTCTTTCTATTGAAGAGCCTGACAGTGGCACGGCCTCCTCTGTGAATCCTAGGATGGCTAGTACCAAAAAGCCTGCTCGAGCCTTTCCTTTGGATGACTCCACCCAAGAGCTTATTTCTGCTCAGTGGGCTGACCCTGAGGGACCTTTGAAAGTTTCCAGGGCTATGGGGCAATTATACCCTCTGCGTGAGGAGCATTTGGCTCGCTTTGCAATGCCTAAAGTGGATGCCCTAGTCACTGCGGTGACAAAGAGAACTACCCTCCCTGTGGAAGGAGGAGTTGCCCTGAAGGATATACAAGACCGTAGGCTGGAAGCAGCACTTAAACGGTCCTTTGAAATTGCAGGTCTTACTGTTCAGGCATCTGCATGCAGTTGTTATGCTGCTAGAGCCTGCCTGGCGTGGTTGCAACAGGCAGTGGAACAGCCCGGAGATGGAGCGGAGCCCTTCTCGGATGTGGCTCCGCGGCTGGAGTCGGCCTTGTCCTTTTTGGCTGATGCCCTTTATGATATTGTCAGAGCTTCGGCTAAACAAATGGCAGTAGCAGTGGCGACTCGCCGTCTTATTTGGCTACGACATTGGGCAGCGGACATGGCCTCTAAGCAAAGGTTGGTGAAGTTGCCCTTTCAAGGCCTTCTCCTATTTGTAGAGGAGTTGGAAAAAAAAATTTGTTAAAGGCCTGGGAGATCCTAAACCCCAGCGCTTGCCCGAAGATAGGCCGAGGCCTTCCTCCAAGGGCCAAGCGGTCCACTCCTCTTATAGACCTCACTTCCGTGAAGCTAGAAGGTACCGCCCGGGGCGTTCTGCTGGGTTCACTTCTCGTGCCCGTTTTTCAGCAGAGGAACTCCTTTTGCTCGGACAAGCGTTCCGCAGCCACCGGCTGTAGGCCTGGAGTTCAGGGGCGACCCTCTCAATGATGGTGCGCCGGCCCCCTCCTCGCTTCCTGTCATCGGAGGACGTCTTTCCGTCTTTGCCGAGGAGTGGGCCAGTATTTCCTCAGATCAGTGGGTTCTGGACCTGATCAGAGATGGCTACAGAATAGAATTCAACGCCCCAGTAAGAGACGTGTTTGTGGATTCCCGATGCGGTTCTGCCGCCAAACGGAGGGCGGTAGAGGAGACTTTGCAAGGTCTGATTCAGTTAGGGGCCGTGTCCCCGGTACCTCCCGCCGAACACGGCTACGGCCGATACTCCATCTACTTTGTGGTGCCGCGAAAAGGTGGGTCTTTTCGCCCTATTCTGGACTTAAAAGAATTAAACAAGTCCCTGAGAGTGCGGCATTTCCACATGGAAATCCTGCGCTCCGTCATTGCTGCGGTACAGCCAGGAGAGTTTCTCACGTCTCTAGACCTGAAAGAAGCTTACTCGCACATACCAATTTGGCCCCCACACCAGAAGTTTCTGAGGTTTGCGGTGTTGGGAAAACATTTCCAGTTCTGGGCCTTGCCTTTTGGCCTCGCCACAGCTCCCCGAACCTTTTCGAAGGTAATGGTGGTAGTAGCTGCTTTGCTCAGGCGAGAAGGTAACAGGGTTCACCCGTACCTAGATGACTGGCTCATCAGAGCAGACTCTGTAACAGAGAGCTATCAAGCTACAGCCAGAGTGGTTTCAGTCCTTCAATCTCTAGGCTGGGTCATCAATATGGCCAAAAGTCACCTGACCCCCTCACAATCTCTAGAATATTTGGGGGCTAGGTTCAACACAGACTCGGGCTATGTATACCTACCCGAGCTAAGGTGGTACAAGCTTCAGAACCAGGTCCGTCTGCTCCTGAGGATGCCCCACCTGCGAGCTTGGGACATTGTCCAGCTGCTGGGATCGATGACAGCCACATTGGAAGTGGTGCCCTGGGCGAGAGCGCACCTGAGACCTCTACAGTATTCCCTACTTCAAAGATGGTCTCCAGTTTCTCAGGATTATCAATGCAGACTTTCTTGGCTCCCTGCGGCCCGACTCAGCATGGAGTAGTGGCTCTCAGCATGCTGCGGCGAGGAATGCCGCTGGCGCTCCCTGATTGGTGTCTAGTAGTGACAGATGCCAGCCTGAAGGGCTGGGGCGCACATTGCAAGGGGAAGCATGCCCAGGGTCTATGGACACCCGAGGAGTCGGAGTGGTTCATCAACCGCCTGGAGTTGAAAGCGGTGTTTCTGGCGCTTCTGGCCTTTCAAGTGACCCTGGAAGGATTGGCTGTCAGAGTGATGTCGGACAACACGACAGCAGTGGCCTACATAAATCGACAAGGCGGCACTCAGTGCAGAGCACTGGCTGCGCAGGCCGAACAGATTTGCCACTGGGCCGAGCTGCATCTTCAGTTTTTGTCGGCAGCTCACATTGCACGTCAGAGCAACGTGCAAGCCGATTATCTAAGCAGGCATCAGATCGATCCAGCAGAATGGGAACTAGCAGACAAAGTATTCCTGCAGATATGTGCCAAATGGGGCAAGTCCGTGATGGATCTTATGGCGACAAGTTCAAATGCCAAAGTCCCGTGCTTCTTCAGCAGACGGAGAGATCCTCGCTCGGCAGGGTTGGATGCCTTGACTCAGCCCTGGCCTCCGGGCCTACTATACGTGTTCCCTCTGTGGCCCTTGATAGGGCGCGTGCTCCTGCGGATTCGGCTGCACCCAGGAGAAGTGGTCCTCATCGCCCCGGATTGGCCCAGGAGGCCTTGGTATGCGGACCTCCGACAGATGCTAGTGGATTCTCCCCTTCCTTTACCTCTGGTACCGAACCTGTTGTCACAGGGCCCGGTAGCCATGGAGGACGCCTGCCGCTTTGTTCTTATGGCATGGCGATTGAGAGGGCGCAATTGAGGGACAAAGGCTATTCAAACACAGTCATTTCCACTCTCCTGCAGGCCCACAAGCGTTCCACTTCCGTGGCTTATGCCAGGATTTGGCGCCAGTTTGAGTCTTGGTGTGCTTCAAAAGCGATCACACCCATGCGGGCTCCTGTCTCGCCGAGTCTGGACTTTTTACAGGATGGTGTACAAAAAGGCTTGCCCTATAATTCCCTGCGGGTGCAAGTGGCAGCGTTGGCCTCCCTTCGTGGTAAGGTTGAAGGCGTGTCTTTAGCTGCTCATCCAGATGTGGCACGGTTTCTTAGTGGTGTGCTCCGGCCTTCCGTGCGAGCACCCTGTCCAGCTTGGAACCTGGGGCTAGTTTTGAAGGCCCTGCAGGCTTCTCCTTTTGAGCCGCTTCGGCGAGCATCGGAGAAAGATTTGACATTAAAGGCCGTTTTTTCTTGTGGCCATTACTTCGGCGAGACGGGTGTCAGAGCTCCAGGCACTGTCCTGTAGAGACCCATTTCTGCAATTCTCAGAGTCCGGGGTCATGGTTCGGACCGTGCCTTCCTTCATGCCTAAGGTGGTTTCAGTGTTTCACCTAAACCAGCCTATTTTCTTGCCCTCCTTTGATAAGGAGGAGTTTCCAGAATCTTTTGGGCAGTTGCACCTGTTGGATGTGCGCAGGACTCTGCTGCAGTATCTGCGAGTTACTATCTCTTTCAGGGTCTATGATCATCTGTTTGTTTTGCTATCAGGTCCTCGCAGAGGGTCTCCAGCGTCTAAAGCCACTATTGCCTGCTGGCTCAAAGAAATTATCTTTTCAGCTTATCTGCTTACCGGCCGGTCTCCGCTTGTAGCGTTTAAGGCGCATTCTACCAGAGTGATTTCTTCCTCTTGGGCTGAAACTGGAGCACTCTCTCGTCAAGAGATATGCAGTGCAGCAACATGGGCATCTAAGCTCTCTTTTGCCCGACATTACAGGCTGGATGTGGCTGCTAGGAGGGATGCGCGTTTTGGAGCACAAGTGCTAGCGCGTGGTGTGACCTGTTCCCACCCTATATAGGGATTGCTTTGTTACATCCCATACGTAATGGCTTCATCTGCTTGATGCCAAGGAAGGGAAAATTAGGTTCTTACCTTGGTAATTTTCTTTCCTTTAGTCATAGCAGATGAAGCCATGAGCCCTCCCTGTATGATTGTCTGTATGCTGTGAATCTGTTTCAGGTTCTGTTCTTGTTTCCTGAAGTTCCTTCCTTGGGAGAAAGTTGGAAAACAGTCTTCAGGATTCATGTTCACTTACAGGAGGATGAGTCCATTCGCTCCAGTTTATGTTTTGGAGGATGAGTTTATCCCCTCCAGTTATACAATAAGGAGGACGAGTTTATTCCCTCCAGGAGGATGTGTTCATTCCCTCCTTTTGAGTTCATGCCCTTGTTAAGGGGCCATCGTTCGCTGTGAGGAAAGTTCATGTTATTCCCATTGCGGTTTGCCATACTGCTTTGGAAGCTTCAAATACTGAAGAGGCAGTGGAGCTGGCTGGCCATGAAGCACTGTGAAAAGTTGAGTGCTCTCTATCTCCCCCTGCTGGTTGATGGACACAACCCATACGTAATGGCTTCATCTGCTATGACTAAAGGAAAGAAAATTACCAAGGTAAGAACCTAATTTTCCCTTAACCTTCTACTTAGAGGGCTATGAAATGAAACTTGTGCTAAACATTTTAAAAAATGCATGCTAAATGTCCGCTTAGTGGAATACACTAAAAGTTTGTGTGCCCTCTCCCCCCTCCCCCCCCCCCCCCAAAAAAAAAAAAGAAGACTCTCTAACGGTGGTACAGGCAGAGCACACACAGTAACATGAAAAATGTAATGTACACATAAGAGTCATATTTTCAAAGTACTTAGCCTTCCAAAGTTTCTATGGAACTTTGGAAGGCTAAGTGCTTTGAAAATATGCCTCATAGTCGGTATCCAGATTCCCCAGGTCTGAAATGAAAGGACTAATTAACACACGGGAATTTATCACACCTCCATCTGACCAATCATAGTCCCCCTCACCCACAGCTCAGTGGAAGTTCCTACTCATGCATGCTAGTTGAGGTGTCTCAAATGATAGTAAGTTGTGCCAAAATTAGTACATAACCATATTTATATGAGGTTTCAACATATGCAAATAAGGCATTAGTGAGCACACATATTTAACTTTATATGCTGTCCTCCACATGCTATCAGTCTATATAAATGAGCTTGGACCGACTCACCCGCAAATGCGCAGTAGAGCCTGAAAGTTGAGAGAGCAAAAGTCCAAGCCCCACCTCCACCAGCAGTACAGGCCGAATGTTCAGAGAGCAACATTCCGCGCAGGCGCAGCAGGTCACAGTAATCCATTGCCAGCATCACTGTCCCGCCCCTTCCACTGACGGAGGCTATGTGCATTGCTAAGGGGAGGGAGACAGCAGAAAGAGCAGCAGCAGCCCCCCTCTCTAAGAACCGGACAGCTGCAGAGTCCACCGTGGGAACCGCTTTTGATAGCCTGGTATCCCGAGGTCGCTGGCGCACCAACCTCCACCCCCCCTCCCCGATGTCGCTGCTGCTCCCGCCCCCCTCTATGCCGGGCCCCCTAACTACGCCGCCGCTCCCACCCCTCCACCCCCACGAGGTCGCCGCCGCCGGTGCTACCCCCTCCACCACCCTTCCCCAGGTCGCCGAAGCACCAACCTCCACCCCCCTCCCCAACGTTGCTGCCGCCACTCCCGCCCCCCTCTGTGCCGGGCCCCCTGCACTGACATGACAGCACCTCTCACGTGTGAAAGCGCTGCAGGCAGCAGCAGATCGATCTTCTGTTGCCTGCAGCACTTTCACACAGAGGTGAGAGGCGCTGACATGTCAGTGCAGGGGGCCCGGCATGGAGGGGGGAGGGAGCGGCAGCGAGGAGGGTAGCTGGACATGGGGGGAGGGCAGGGGAGATAGGAGGGTTGCTGGACATGGGGGGGGAGGGCAGGGGAGAGAGGAGGGTTGCTGGACATGGGGGGAGGGCAGGGGAGAGAGGAGGGTTGCTGGACATGGGGGGAGGGCAGGGGAGAGAGGAGGTTTGCTAGATATGGGGGGAGGGCAGGGGAGAGAGCAGGGTTGGTGGACATGGGGGGAGGGCAGGGGACAGAGGAGGGTTGCTGGACATGGGTGGATGGAGGTGAGAATTATTAAATTTACAACAACAAAAAAACTCCACCCTCAACTTTCATTTCTTCCTTTCGCTCTTTTATTACATTTTTAAAGACAAAAAGCACGTTTTAATGGGCTTAACGGCTAGTTTTGTATATATTCAAAGGCTGTCACCTGCCGCAGAACAAGCGTTAAGAGGTTGTGTATACAGAATTTCAGTAATCTATGTTAAGCTGTCTATAATGAAAGAGTTGATTGACACAGGCAGTTTAAACTTCTGTTCTCTACCCTCCACCAGAAACTGACCCAGACCCCTTATGCAACTCTGAATAATGAGCTTGTATCATTCCGGATGATCCTGGTCTCTCTGTATTAGCTTATGGGGCTGTGGTGCCCTGAGCCAGCGTTTATTTTTATTTTTTTCTGTACATGGGCGAATCTTGCAGTATGAGCCAGAGATGTAAATTTTCAGTAGCCTGATCAGTGCCATTCAGCTAAATCCATATTTCCTTGGCATCTGGCTATACTGTTCTACACAAATGGGCGTTATCCCCTCCTGCCAGCAGATGGAGGTAGAGAAAAAGGCTGAGCTTTACCAGTGACCTCACTGTGGGCCATATGCACTAAACTTAGCGAGCCAGCAACGTGGTTTTTAAACAGGTTCTAGACTGTTTAGCGCGCAAGTAGTAAACCGGGACATGCACAAAAGGTTTTTCCTGTCACAGTAGCAGCTAACAAAAACGGAATGCAAATGAGCTAATTACTATTATAATGTGAATGGAATGTGATGCGATGCACTACTGTTTCTGACCCCATGCACAAAAGCAGTCCCTACCTTTACGTGGAAATTTTAACGTGAGATACTTCATTATCGCAAGTAGGAGAAGCGGAAAAACAAGGCAGGGAAGATGGAGCAGAAAAAAATATATATCTATATACCAGCTTACACGCAGCTTCTTTGCGTGTATGAAAGCCGTGCCATATGTTTCTTTTTCAAATTACATTTTACTGGCAAAAAATGGGGGGGGGGGGGGGGGGGGGGCAGAGTACCGAAATGTAAAGCGTGAACGTAATAGTGACTTACCAAAAATGCAAGGAAAACAATGGTCCATCAATGAAAGCGTCTGTGGGAAACGGGCTTGGTTCCACCCCCAGCTGTTTCTGCTGCTTCCTTCTATTGGCCAGCTGACATCCTAGAACACCCATCTCCATGAAGATGGACTCTCATTGGCTGGCTGCTGTCCCAACTCCTCCTCCCTGCAGGGCTTCCCTGATGACATCACTTTAGAGCTGTGAACTGATTGGATCCGAACTTCCTGGTGTCCCCCTCCACAGAGAGGGGCTAAACCAATTGGACAGCATCAGCCTGGGATGTCCTGCTCACTCACTACTGGAGGGGGACACTAGGAAATTCGGATCCAATCAGTTCATAGCTCTAAAGTGATGTCATCAGGGAAGTCCTGCAGGGAGGAGGAATTGGGACAGCAGCCAGCCAATGAGAGTCCATCTTCATGGAGATGGGCGTTCTAGGATGTCAGCCAGCCAATAAAAGGAAGCAGCAGCAACAGCTGTGGTGGAACCAAGCACTGATGCTGCTGATTCTTCACAGAAGAGCGGAGAGCAGCAGAGAGGTTTTTCCCATTTATTTCCCAGCATTGGGAGGCAGGGAGCTGCAATACAGGTATGCCCATCCAAACAAAAGGTGCTTTTGTAAAAAAAAAAAAAAAAGGTTAAATCGTCTGCTTTCACACACGCAGCTTGTCTGCATGTATGAAAGCCGTCTGTAGCATGCGAAGAGCAGCCACACATAGCGATTGACTGTTCTGCGCATAATCAGCTCTCTGACCTGCTTCCCCCATATCGCATGCAAATGAGCTGGGTTGCCAAAGCAATGTTCAGCTCATTTGCATGCGATTTTCTTTGTGAATCCCTCTGTGTTTCTAAATCGGTAAATGTTTACTGATTGGGAAACGCAGACAGATCCTTAACGAGACCTTTGTGCATCTGGCTGTATATTAGCTGATGATGCTCCTTGGAAAGATCCATTAATTGTCTCTTTCCATAGCGTCCCACAGATCAATCCAGAGTCGAGTGGGTTATGTCCCTCTACCAGCAGGTGGAGGTAGAGAGAACTTCAGAGGTTTACTGTACGTGAACATGTGCAGCCACCTTATCCTCTGTATTCTCTTTATCTCAGCAGGTGGATGGGCATCTCCTGTGCAGCTCTGAATTGGTTAGCTCCTGGTCTGGTCCCAGTGGAGCTTTCAGGGTTGAGATGGCCTAGTCTTAGGGACTAGGTGCAAACCTGGTGGTGCCAGGTCTCTCCTTTCCTCCCCCTCTCTATCCTCTCTGGGTCTTCCCTGAGGGGAATTGGCTAAGAGGTATTTTGCCTCTCCTAGTCTATTGTGGTACCTTCCGTTGCTCCAGCTTCCTCTCCTGCCTCAAAAAGAAAAGAAGGCCATTGAGCACACAAGCAAGAACAAATTTCAGGCTACTGCCATCAGCTAATGCCAGTTTGCAATACTGGCCGGTGTGTGAAAGGACCCAACTTTGCAGTGGTGCCAGTTCCCCGACCAGGGTGAGTATTGTTTAATAGCTGGCGGCAGAATTTACCAGAAACGGTTCTGTTATTAAGCTGATCTGGCGGACGCTGCTCCTACTGCCTGCTGTTGTGCGACCGGAACGGGGAGCCTTGGATTCTTCTTGGCTTTGTTTTTTGTTTTTGGCGGGCAAGATAGAGTTTTCTGGGACTCCTGTGCCAGCGGGTGCCATCTTGTCTCCCCACCTTCACACATAGTGCGGCGGAGATGCCAGCGCTCCTTGGTAGGTGTGTTTCCCTCTGCGATGCACATTTTTTGTTCCATAGACCTGGCTTTACTGAGGGGAAGACTGAAGGAGAACTCTCGGTCCCCTGCCGTTCTGTGGACTCATTGGGAGTCATACATTCTCCCGCATCTTCTGAGTAGCCTCAGAACTGCACAGACAGATGGGTTATGCAGTCTGACCAGCAGGTGGAAACTGAGAATAACTGACTTCTGAGTTCACCTTTAGCCATGCTGTGCAGTCCCCAGAAAGTCAGTAGTTTTCAGTCTCCAGCAGGTGGTGGACATTCTTAGACTATGCAGCCTCGGCCAAGTGTTAGGTCTTCTGGAGATCTGTTGGAAAAAGGATAGATAAGATTTTGGCTGTATCTTGCTTTATTCCCTCTCGGGGCTAGCAAGTTGCGGAGTGGACGTGGGCTGAAGCCTGCAGGGGTGTCACACGCGGACGGCTGGGTTCCTTCTCCCTTTCCTCCACGTTCCTTTGGGACAGTTTTGGTGTGTGCCTTGGCAGTTCTACTCTGCATAGTGGCAGCCAGCCAGCCTTGAAAACGGTAGGATCTGCTTCAACTCAGGAAAACTTTTTATAAAAAGAGAAGGGTTTTTGCTTCCCCTCGTAGTGTCGGGTAAGCTGTCTGTCCACAGGTTTGAGCATGTTTCTGTGGCTGTGGAGTACATTGCAGGCTTTCGGGTCCCTTTACCATGGCAAGTGAGCAGCAGTGTTGAACAGTGAAAAATGTAAATAGTGCTCGACCTGCGTGTGGTGCAGTGTAGACTCCGGGAGTTTGCAAATATTGTATTGCCCGCATAGGGGGCCAATTCAAAGTCGGTGGCGATTCCAGGCTGGAGCCCTTCAGGTACATGATGGAGGCTGGCAGTTTGAGCGTGCAGGAGGTGGCAGCAGTCCTGTCTTTTGTGGAAACCGCTGCTGTGTTGGTTTCAGTTTTAGGATCAAAGCAGTCTCTCTGTGGCTGGAGTTCATGTCAGTACTATTCAGACCAAATAATTTATTTTGGTATGTATCAAGCATTTTACATGCATTAGACAGGAGGTCAGACTGAACAGGCACCAGGTAGGCCGTGGGGGCTGCCTTCTCCTCCCGCTAAGCATCAGAGGCTGGATTGGGAAGAAGAATTCCTTGTAGAGACAGGTTTTCCTCTTTCAGAGGATGATTTTCCAGAAGAGGGCGAACTGTTGAACACCTAGGGTATGGGGGAGAGGAGAAGCCCTGGATGGAGCATTTCCATTGGGGAGGATTTTTCTGTGGTGAGGATCTTCCATAGGAAGGAGTGCAGGAGCTCATCAGCCAGGTTTCAGCTGTCCTAAATTAACCTGCTTAGCTATGTGGGCCCAGCACTAAATATCTGCCAGGACCCGCATAACTTTTTAAATGTTTTTATAGCCCCCCTCCCCCAAGGTCCCTTTCCTGGCCTCCAAATAGCCCCCCTCCTCCCCTATCCCCCAGTAGTTTGCGTAGCACTGCGAGCTGCCGTGAGAAGTTGTGGCAGCCATTTTAGGAGCCCAGCTGCAAAGGGCAGGAGAGAGAGGACTTTGCTTCTGCCTACAATGATCACTAGGACCACCAAGAAGTAAAGGTTGACTGGGGGGAGGGCTACCTGCACCACAGCGGGGTTGGGGGGGTGAGGCAGCCTTCTGGGGAGATGGGAGGGGCTTGCATTCTCACTGATTTCGGGGGGGCGGAAGGAGAGGGAGGGCTATTTGAAGACTGGGAAGGGGACCGGGGGCTCTAAAAACTTTTTAAAAGTTATGCAAGTCCTGGCCGATATTCAGTTGGGGCCCTCATAACTGTCCTATGCGGGCCTTGGCTGAATATCTGCTCAGGTTCGTGTAGGCTCTGGCAGCCAGCCTGTCCACATATAGCTCCCAATATTCAGTGCCGGTGCCCGGGCATGGCCCAGCACTGAATATTGGGGACTACTCTAGCCAGCGATGATAAGCATTAAAAAAAAACGCTGAGTTGTCTCCGGCTGAATATTGGGGGATGTGTTTCTACTAGCAATTTCTTTTGCTTGCCGGATTTTCAAATTGCAAACTCTGTCGTGTAGAGAGCTGTTTCTAATCTTTACAAAAGAAAAGGTGATAGTGTCTTCCTTCCCGAAGTGGTGGCCTTGTTCCATCTTAATCAAACTGTGGCCTTGCCTGTGTTGGGGAAGGGGAAGAGCTTGGTGTAGCAGGGCCAGTTGTAGTGGATGGACATTCAAAGGGAGTCACATATATAACTGAGAAGGACTCGGGAGTTTCGGCACTCAGGTTGTTCATTTTGATTAGTGGTTGTCTGAAAGAAGTAGCATCTAAAAACAAGCTAGCCAAGTGGATTGTTTGCTATTGCATTGGCATATTTGTTTAATGGAAAGCTTGCGCCTTCTCCCCTTATTGCTTATTCCATTAGAGAAGTGTTCTTCAATGCAAGGCCCAGTGGAAGGTTGTGGCCCTCAAAATCTCTGGGGCAGCCCTTATCATCATTCTGGGGTTTGTTTTTTTCTGCTACTCTTTTTCTTTTTACCTGAGCTCAAGACAGAAAAGAGGAAGTGGATGGGAAGAAGAGCCACATGCTAGAAGGACAAATAATTTTACAGCAGACAAAGAGAATGTATTGGAAATTCCCACCTCCTTGAGGTTATACACAATAAAAAGTTTATAGGTGAGCTGGTGGAGTGGATGTTATTAACTAATCAGCAGTGTTGATGTCTCGCATGGGAAGATGTTAGGCAGCTCTCCTGCAGCTTATTTGGATACAAAGTGGCCCCAGCTTTAAAAATTAATGAAAGACCACTACACTAGGGGCCTAGCAACATCATGGGCTGAAGACTTTCTTGTTCTGCCTCTAGAGATTTGTAAAGTAGCAATGTGGTCATTTCTGCATTCTTTTGCTCGTCAAGGCACGGGACAGCTAGAACGAAGGAGGGCAGCAGCACGGAGATCGAGCGATGCCTGCGCTGGTGCATTGAGTGGCGGGCATAGCAGGAGAGGCCTGAAATCAGCGGAACCAGTTGGCGGAACGAGTCACTACCACCCCACTGCCATCCCAGGCAGGGAGAGGCAGGCGAACCTCCCCACGGAAGCTGGCGTTGGAGCCAAGACCGGGATCAATCTTACCCGCACCGCCTCTTCCCTTGACCAACACCCGCACCGCCTCTTCCGAATCCATCCGGTACCGACGGCCACGGAGACGAACGCTCCACCCCCACTTTGTTGCTCAGCCACCTGGACTGCAGAGATGAAAAGAGACCTGGCAGCGGACAGACGACAAAGCAGAGACCCGCGTGGTGGCGAGGAGAGAGCGAGTGACCAACGAGAGGTAGGCAAGAAGGGACGGAGCATCCTGACAGTACGACCAGAGACTCGGGACATCCATGCTTCACCTGAGAAGGACGGCAATCAAGGTGGAGACCTGCACAGCAGCGAGGAAAAGACGAGTGACCAACGGGTAGGAGGCAGGAGGAGACAGAGCACCCTTGCAGCCCGATCGCAAGACCAGAGGTGCACATGTTAACATTACACTAAAAAAAAAAAAGTATCACAAATAGCAGCTCATTATAGACTCACACACTTTATTTGCTTTGTTTGACTGCTCGCTTTTTGCTTTGCTTTGTTTTGAATGCTTTGTTTGGCTGCACTGATTTAAGTGCACTGGGATGATGGCTACAAAGAGAAGGGAAACAGGATTAGTCCTCTGCATACAACGATCTAAATAAACTCACTTCACCACAACCTAATAAACCCTAGCACTAGTTATAGGATTATATGAAATGTTGCCAAGTTTAAATGCATATAGCAGCTCATTATAGACTCACACGCTTTATTTGCTTTATTTGGCTGCTCGCTTTTTGCTTTGCTTTGTTTTGAACGCTTTGTTTGGCTGCTCTGATTTGTTTTAAGTGCACTGTGATGACGACTACAAAGAGAAGTGGAAACAGGATCAGTCCTCTGCATACAACGAACTAAATAAACTCACTTCACCACAACCTAATAAACCCTAGCACTAGTTATAGGATTATTTGAAATGCTGCCAAGCTTAAATGCAAATACAAGCTTGCTTCGCTTTGAATGTAAACCAGCTTGATTGTTTGTTACAGCGCTTTAAACACAGATATGAATACCAGTAAAACACTCCTAACCTTTTACTGTCTCACCCTATTCTTACACGCAAACACAACCCACGACCCAGATAACAACAAACCCATAACTCACAAATCATACAGCACTTACACACACACAATGCCCACCCTAAAAAACATCTATAACAAACCACCCACAACACACCAACTCTATGTACAACCTATTTACAACTTACCAGACCAAAGACATAATAACCAACCAAAAGGAAAAATCTCCGTATATGAACACCACCAACAAAAAGAGAAAAACAACAACAACAAATTCAACCACCGAAGAAACAGAC
This sequence comes from Microcaecilia unicolor, assembly GCF_901765095.1. Lineage (NCBI taxonomy): Eukaryota > Metazoa > Chordata > Amphibia > Gymnophiona > Siphonopidae > Microcaecilia > Microcaecilia unicolor. The sequence goes on from NC_044036.1 coordinate 248,089,492, forward strand.
AACTTATAAAAATAAACACATCGAACCCCCCCATAGAACCATACCGCTCAGTCCAACTAGGATACATTAATGCAAGATCAGCAGTAAGCAACTCAGTAGATATACTAGACTGGATCATCACAGATAAATTAGACCTTCTTTTTATCACAGAAACCTGGTTCCACAGCCCCACAGACCCCGTCATCTTAGAAACATGCCCACCAGAATACAAAATAACCCACTGGACAAGAAATGGAAAAAAAGAGGGGGCGGAATAGCCATAATTTACAAACCCGAATTCACCATCACAACCACGGGTGAATCCACCTCACCACAACTTGAAATTGCCTCGACAAGAATTAATCATCCAAACCTAATAGGACACCTTAACGCAATCCTATTCTACAGGCCACCAGGAAAATGGCAAGACTCCCAAACACATCTCATGGACTTCATCTCGAACACATGTGTCTCTGCCTCAAACATCCTTATAATAGGAGACATCAACCTACACCTTGAAGACGACACCTCAACCAGCACACGAGAATGCAAAGAATTCTTAAAACTCTGGGATCTGCACGCACCCAACACACACAAAAGGACACACACTAGACATCATAACACACAAATTCGACCCAGACTCAACTATCCTACTTACTGACACAAGATGGTCAGACCACCATAAAGCAAATGTCTCTCTACTGGCGAAAAACAAACATAAACGCAATCAACAAATATGAGCGAACAACATACACCACGAGAGGAAAAATAGATCCCACAATATTCTGGCAACAGATCTACCAGAACGAATGGTCAACAAACGCTGACACCATCCAATTCCTCCAAGAATGGGACGATATATGCACAACAACATTAGACAAAATCGCCCCAATCCAAACCAGAACATCACATAGGAAAAAATCAAATCCATGGTTCACCGAAGAGCTGAAAAAACTAAAAACACAAGTCAGGAAACTAGAACGCGCATGGAACAAAATGAGAGATGAACAAACACTAAATTCGTGGAAACTACTTCGGAGGAAATACAAATATACCATAAAACAGACTAAAAGACTACATTACAAAACAATAATAGGACCAAACTACAAAGACACACACAAACTCTTCTACCTTGTGAATAAACTGTTAGACACCACACCAGTTACAAACAACAGCAAAGACATACCAGATGTTGACAACCTTGCATAGTACTTCAAGGAGAAAATCATACAATTACGACTTAAAATACCCGCCAGCCCTATTGAATACGCCACACTTCTAGACTGTCTAGACCCAGAAGACGGAACATACCCAGCAGACAGAACCTGGACCGATTTCGAATTACTATCAGAAGACCTCATCTCTGAAACCCTTAAAAGATTTACCAAATCCAACTGCAAACTAGATATATGCCCAAACAACCTCATGAAATCAGCTCCTCAACAATTCATAATAGACCTAACGAACCACGTAAACTTCATGCTACAAAACGGACTTTTCCCAAAGGAAAAAGAAAAAAATTTTACTCACCCCAATACCCAAAGATACAAAGAAAAGCGCAAGCGAAATAACTAATTACAGACCAATAGCATCGATACCACTAATAACCAAAATAACCGAAGGAATGGTAACAAAACAACTTACAAACTATCTAAACAAGTTCTCAATATTGCATGATGCCCAATCAGGATTCCGGTCGAATCACAGCACAGAAACAGTATTAATTTCCCTAATGACTAAGTTTAAACAAATGATTGCAACCGGCAACAATATACTCCTCCTACAATTCGACATGTCAAGTGCCTTTGACATGGTTGACCACGGAATCCTATTACACATACTTGAATATTTTGGCATTGGAGGAAATGTCCTAAACTGGCTCAAGGGGTTCCTAACCCTGCGTTCATATCAAGTCACATCAAACTCAACTACGTCTGCTGCATGGACACCTGAATGTGGAGTACCGCAAGGATCACCTCTCTCACCAACCATTTTCAATTTAATGATGATTCCCTTGGCAAAACTCCTATCAAACCATAACCTTAACCCATATATATACGCCGACGATGTAACAATATACATCCCTTTCAAAGAAGACATTAAAGAAATCCTCAATGAAATCAACCAAAGTCTACACATCATGAACACCTGGGCAGATGCATTTCGATTGAAACTAAACGCAGAAAAAACTCAATGCCTGATACCTCCCAATACAACACGAATGAATTTACCGCTGTAAACACACCAAAACTAAACCTTCAAATCTCAGAAACTTTAAAAATCCTTGGAGTCACTATTGACCGCCACCTAACACTCGAAACTCATGCAAACAACACAACTAAAAAGATGTTCTACTGCATGTGGAAACTGAAAAGAATAAGACCATTCTTCCCAAGATCCGTCTTTCGCAGCCTAGTGCAATCCCTCGTACTTAGCCATCTGGATTACTGCAACTCACTATACGCATGTTGTAAAGAGCAAATACTGAGGAAACTTCAAACAGCCCAGAACACAGCAGCCAGACTCATCTTCGGAAAACCGAAATATGAAAGTGCAAAACCCTTACGAGAGAAGCTACATTGGCTCCCACTCAAAGAATGCATTACTTTTAAAGTATGCACATTAGTCCACAAAATCATTCACAGTGAAGCCCCAGCCTACATGTCTGACTTAATAGACTTACCACCCAGAAACGCTAAAAGATCATCCCAAACTTTCCTCAACTTCCACTTCCCTAATTGCAAAGGCATAAAATACAAGACGCTGCACGCATCAACCTTTTCTTACAGGAGCACGCAATTCTGGAATACATTGCCACGCAACCTGAGAATGATCTACGAATTAACCAACTTCCACAAACTATTGAAGACTCATCTTTTTGATAAAATTTACTCGAAGGATCAAAACACATGAAGTCCACACTCATTTCAGGAATGCATCAATACATTCACTTCTGAATTCTTATCCCCCGTAATTCTACCACACTCATACCTTCATTCACAGAAAAAATGTATACCGAATATTCTCTTGCTAATGTTTGTTGCCCTATCAGTTTCCCGTTGTCTCTCTCCACTGTTCCACTGTTCTTTTCCTCTGTTCTTACTCCCTTAACGATATTTTGACTTTGTCTTGCATAACTCCTCACAATGTAACCAATAACCGAGTTGTAACAAATCGTATTCCATCATTTACAATGTATTGTAAGCCACATTGAACCCGCAAATAGGTGGGAAAATGTGGGATACAAATGCAATAAATAAATAAATTGAGTGGATATTCAGTCTCATCAGGATGCAGCCTTTGGAGCTCGGATTTTTGAAGTGGGGCTGAGAGGGTTCTGCCCTTAGTGATCAAACAAAGTAAGACCACCTTTTGTAGATTTTATTTCGCAACAGTTATTATCTTTTGAATTGTTATTATTGCTTGGTGAGATTAATCTCCACCTGGAGAATCAGTCCGGCCAGGATGTTGCAGATTTTCTGTCTATTTTAGACATCCACTCAATACATACTTGTAATTTGCAGATTACTCATGATAAAGGTTATATTTTAGATTGGTTGTCAGTCTTAAAAGACTTCAACAAAAGATGCTATTTGAAAATATGTCCCATGGTCTGACCACAATCTGGCTGATTTTATTCTTTCCTTAGCTGTACCTGTTCATAGTTCTGCCCCAAGTATTATACAATTCAGGCGTAAAATATATCCTTCCCAATTTTTGGGGCGTGTTCTCTCTAAGTTTGATCTCTCTACTACAACTGACCCTTTGGCATGTTTGTTCTCTCTTCATCAGTGGGGAGTCTGTCCCCATTAATTATGAAATTCAAACCACTTAGACATCGGCTTATCTGGTATAATAAAGATCTTGCTGAGCTAAAGAGATCTTGTTGTAAACTGGAACATCTTTGGAGGAGAAAGGAAAAAACAGACTGTTAAACTGAACTAGAAATTAACTTACCAGCGATATAAAATAGCATTTCAAAGTGCTAAGCGAGCCTATTCTGTTCAGATTGAAGATCACGCTTTAGATCAAAGGAAGCTTTTTCAGCTATTTTGCAAATTGACAACTTCTTATTTAAGGACACCTTACCCTCTAGTCCATTAGCAGACACTTTAGCTGCTTATTTTTTTAGAAAATTACACAGATTGTCTAAATCCAATTGTTTTCTGGACTGTTGTCCCTCATATCTTATGAGAGACATTCTAACACAGATAATTGACTGGCTAGCTTCCTTTTTGAATGATTTCCTGCTATCAGGTTCATTTCCACCTCATTTGGGTGGCATTATCTTAATACCAGCCAGTTATAGATTGGTAGCATGCAAGCATTCCTCTCCTTGCTAAACTGTTGGAAGTAACTGTCCACATTTATTACAGTTTGGATTTAGGCCTAGCCATTCAACTGAAACGGTTTTGTTAATTTTCGTTTGTGAAGCAAAGGCTTTATTTGCTCAAGGTAAGTCTATTGTTGAATGTCCAATCTTAAGGCTGGCTTTGATACAGTTGAAATCATATCTTGCTCTATAAGTTAAGCTCCTTGGGCCTATTGGGTAAGATTTTGCAGTGAATGAATTAGTTTTTGACTCATAGATTTTATAAGGTAAAAATGGCTGACAGATTTTCTGAGGAATGGATATCACCATGTGGGGTGCCTCTGGGCTCCCCACTCTCTCTGTCTTTATTTAATATTTATATGATTTCCTTTTGTGATGGTTATTCTCACCTGGGGGTGATATTTTTCTCTTATGTAGATATGTTTTTGTTGATTTCTGTTGAGGTAAACTCAACTTCTACGCTTTCTATTATTGCTCAGTGTGTATCTAGAATTGAACAACTGATCTTAGCACATAGTTTCAAGTTAAAAATAAAGGTAAAACTGAAGTCTTATAGTTGAGCTGTTTAGATTCCCTAGTTCCATCTGATTTGAAACTAGCAAATAATTTGACATTGAAAGTAGAAAAAGTTTCTAGAGTTCTTGGGGTGCTTTTAGATACTACGTTGTCGTTGACGCCACAAATCAATGCAGTGATTAAGACCACTTTTTTAAAACTACATCAGTTTAGAAATATTTGCTCTCTATTTGTGGAAAAGCATTTTTCTATTTTAGTTCAGTCAGTAGTTCTGTCTTACCTAGGTTATTGCAATGGATTATACTGTTTGTTGTCAGCCCAGGCTCTCTCCCGTTTACAGGTCCTACAAAATACAGCAGCCAACATGATTTTCTGTTTAAAAATAAAAAAAGACACCTTGTTTGTTAAACCTGCAGTGGCTGCCAGTTAAGGCTCCTATTTCCTATAAATTAGCCTGCTAGGTCTATAAACATTTTGAAGGATGCTGCCCGGAATAGATAACTGAATTATTTACATTTCTTGCTTCACCTTCATTTTCTCAAACAGGTGGTACTCGCTGCCTTTATTTTCCTTCTGTTTTAGGGCTGAAATATAGAAACTCTTTACAATTCTCTTTTATATATCAGGCGGTCCAGACTTGAAATTCATTGCCCTTAGGGATTAAAACCTAAGCCCACTTATTTGTCTTTTCACAAAAGCTAAAAACGTACCTCTTTTCTGAGCTTTATTGATTTTCTTTCTAGTATAGAGATTGTTTGGTTTTCTTTTGTTTGTAATACGCTTTGAACCAACTTTGTTGGGGGTTGGTGGACTACAAATACCATGTCATCATCATCCACTGCTTTGCTTCCCATTCATTTGTGCTGGTCTGGAAGGATGCTATGGAAGGAGAAATTAGAACTTACCTGCTAATTTACTTTCCTTTTCTTCCTCTAGACCAGCAGAGGACCCACCCTGATCTGTTAGTGTCGCGCCTCACGCGCTCGCCGCGCTCTCGAGGACCTTGGCATACCTTCAGGCTTCGTCCCCGGGAGCGCGGGGTTTGTGAGTCCTTAAGGCAAAATCACCTTCCAGGTAGAAAGCAGGAAAGACTGAACCGGAACTCCGGACTGGAGTTGTACACCGGAACACTCGGAACTGAAACGCACCGGACGGGTGCGCACTGGAGTGGGGCCGGCTGGACTGGACACACTGGAGTGGCCCCACTGGACTGGAACATACAAGAGTGAAACCCGCTGGGCTGGAACACACTGGAGCGGAACCCGCAGAACTGGAACCCCCTGGACCTAGGCTTCACCTACACTTGACTGCCTACCCCCTCGGGTTGAGCCTTCAGGTTCTGGCAGCCGGTAGGACTTACAGGAGCAGCAGGCATGAAGATCCAGGAGTGCCCCCTGGCACCTAGGCGAAGGCAAGGCAGACAATCAGGAACTATCCGGGTTCTGGTAATCAGCAGGAATCAACACAATGACAAGTAAGCTGGACCCAGGCGCATAGAGACGCTGTACCCGGGCAACCCAGTCATACACAAGAACATACACAGAGCAGACTCAAGAGGCTTGGAAGGCTATACACCAGCTGACAACTAAGCTGTGCCCCAGCTAACAAGTCATACCCTGAACCCAAACACAGGAGACTAGCAAGGCTTGACACAGGCTACAGCCAGCGGGGCCTAAGCTGGCTAGTCTCACTCTAGGAACAAACACAATCTTGGAATAGTGGCTAGCAAAGGCGGCTAGTCTAACACTAGAAACAAACACAGACTTGGAAATGGCTAGCAGGATGGCTAGCTGACACAAGGAACAAACATGGAACACTAGTAAAGCTATGCACCGGCAACAAGCCAGACGGTGCCTAAGCTACCTAGTCATACCTTGGAAACAAACATAGAGCACTAGTAAAGCTATGCACAGGCAACAAGCCAGACGGTGCCTAAGCTAACTAGTCATACCTTGGAAACAAACATAGAGCACTAGTAAAGCTATGCACCGGCAACAAGCCAGACGGTGCCTAAGCTAACTAGTCATACCTTGGAAACAAACATAGAACACTAGTAAAGCTATGCACCGGCAACAAGCCAGACGGTGCCTTAGCTAACTAGTCATACCTTGGAAACAAACACATAGAACTAGTAAGGCTATGCACAGGCAACAAGCCAGGCGGTGCCTAAGCTAACTAGTCTGAACAAACATAAAACACTAGCAAAGCTATACACAGGCTATAAGCTACACAGTGCCTAAGCTAGCTAGTCAAACAAACATAGAAACTCACACAGAGCAAACACTGACACCGGGTACAGAGCACTCTATACACCAGGACCTTTGGATGATATAGATGAGGTGAGATACAAAGGCCAGGACTGTAGTCTTCAGATGACTAATAAAGCCCAGCAACACCAGAGCCACAGGTGCAGCAATCACCTTGCAACCAAACAGAGGCTTGACACTCAGAGCAGGCATCCCATAGAAAGTAACAGCGGGAGCCATCTTGGATACTGGCAGAGACGAAGAGGCGGCAGCCATCTTGGAAGAGGCATAGCCCACACAGGTGAGGTTCAGTAGGGCAATCAGCACACAGAGCCAGAGAGAACCTAAGACAAACACAGACACAGAGACAAGCAGAAGCCAGCACAGACACTGACTCCCAGAAACAGGGTAAGTCTGAAGGGTGGCACGGCCACAAACGGGACAGTATCCCTTCCTCAAGACCCCCCTCTCGGTCTCCCGGAGGCGGTCGGGTATCCAGGGGTAACTATGATGAAACTTCCTGATAGGTCTCAAAAGCCGGACATAGATCACTGGGCTGGAAGTCACAAGGAAGATCAAAACTGGCAGACAAAAGTAGAACTTGTGACCAGGAAGCTCCTTCGAGTCACCATGGGGCAACCTCAGGAACATGGAGACATCAAGAGGAACACAATTCAAAAGTAACCCTCTCCTGAGGGAACCCCCAATGTCCTGAACCTCTTGGCAAGTCCATGAAATGACAGGAACAGGGCTGGAGTCACTACTCCAGCTGACCTTAGAAGCTGGGCTGAGGCTCAAGGTGGCATTCCCATCTTGGCAGGAGCTAGAAGTCTGAACAGAAATGGATCTGGAACTAGCACCCGGGTTGGCCTCAACCCCTTGACTGGAACTGGATTCAGGAGCTTGACTGGAACGGGAACTCAACAGAAAGTCAGCCTCCTGACGGACACTGGAACTTAGGACGACCTCAACATCTTGGTCGGACTTGGAACTAGACATAGACTCAGCCTCCTGGCTGGAACTAGAACTCGGAACAGGCTTAGCATCATGGTTAGAACTGGAACTTGGAAGAGATTCAGCTGCAGGGCTGGACGCCCCTCTCTGGCCGGACTGGGACGTCTCTCTAACCTTAGCTTCGGGCGGCCTCTGCCGAACAGGGTTCAAGAGGAGACGGCCCTGGTATCCCCAGAGCATGCTAGCAGGCTGAAATGCAGAAAATGGGCTTCTCCGGGCTCCAAGCCGTTGAACACACCCTCTCTCCGCTATTGCTTCGGAGATCTTCTCCCAGGCTGAATCAACACAAGGTCTACCACAGTCCTCTGGGAACATCATCTCTTCCTCAATAGCAGACTCAATATCGTGGCTGACCTCTGCACTCGGTGCAGATTCAGCATCTTGACTGGACTTGCAACTCGATCCAGGCTCAGCATCTTGACTGGACTTGCAACTCGAGACGCCCTCTGCCTCCTGGCAGGGACGGAACTTTAACTGAGGCTTGGCCGAACACACCCTCAGGGCAGGGATCGGCGGCTCGATCTGGAGCGCTCCTCGAACTGGACTCAGTGGCTTGACTGGACGGGTCACTTGAACAAGAACCGGAGACCTGACCCGAAGCGCCACTTGCACAGGAATCTGAGGCTCCATCGAAGGCTTCCTTCGGACTGGACTCAGAGACTTCAAAGGGCGTGCCATTTGAAGGAGGACTGGAGGCTCGACCCGAAGCGCCATTTGCACAGGAATCTGAGGCTCCATCGACAGCTTCCCTCGGACTGGACTCGGCAGCTTCCAAGGGCGTGCCACTTGAATGAGGACTGGAGGCTCGACCTGAAGCGCCACTTGCACCGGAATCTGAGGCTCCCTCGACAGCTTCCCTCGGACTGGACTCGGAGACTTCCAAGGGCATGCCATTTGAAGGAGGACTGGAGGCTCGACCCGAAGTGCCACTTGCACAGGAATCTGAGGCTCCATCGACAGCCTCCCTCGGACTGGACTCGGAGACCTCAAAGGGCAGGCTATTTGAAGGAGGACTGGAGGCTCGACCTGAAGTGCCACTTGCACAGGAATCTGAGGCTCCATCGACCGCTTTCCTCGAACTGGTCTCAGAGACTTAAGCCTCCTCGTTACTTGGACTGGAAGAGGAGGTTCAGTATGAAGCATCCCCTGGACTGGACTCAAGCGCCTAGGAGGCCGCGCCACTTGAACTGAGGTCTGGGGCTTGGTCTGACGCTTCCCTCGGCCCGACCGCAGTGGCTTGACTAGAGGCTTCACTGGAGCCCCTCTTCGAACTGGACTCAGCATCTGTGGACTATGATCCCGATGACGACTTGCCCCACCATAGTATGGCCGGCTACTCGGCTGAGGTGGGCGAAAAAACTCGGGCGGAGAACAGTCCCGGCTTCTTTCAAGCTCAGACTCCAGAGTATCCCATAGATCAGGGTCCTCCCGAAGTTGGCGGCGGTACTCACTGAGCGTGATGGCCGAATTCATATCAGAAACTGGGTCATAGAGGCCAAAAACTGGGTCATAATGGCACAGACTTCGGTAAATCCGCTCTTTCTCCGCTGCTGCTTCAGGAGTAGCCATAAAGGCTGGATTCGTCAGAAGTATCTCTCGGTATTTCTCCAGGCTTGTCTTGGGATCCAAAATAGAAACTAGACTGTCCTCGGAATCAGAAAAAAAAGATTTTTTGGCAGTTCCCCTGGGATGGTCCGTAGGGCACGAACTCCTGGGCATGAAACCCACCTGGACTGATGATCTCGCCGAACTCATGGCCTTTGTATTCTGTCGCGCCTCACGCGCTCGCCGCGCTCTCGAGGACCTTGGCATACCTTCAGGCTTCGTCCCCGGGAGCGCGGGGTTTGTGAGTCCTTAAGGCAAAATCACCTTCCAGGTAGAAAGCAGGAAAGACTGAACCGGAACTCCGGACTGGAGTTGTACACCGGAACACTCGGAACTGAAACGCACCGGACGGGTGCGCACTGGAGTGGGGCCGGCTGGACTGGACACACTGGAGTGGCCCCACTGGACTGGAACATACAAGAGTGAAACCCGCTGGGCTGGAACACACTGGAGCGGAACCCGCAGAACTGGAACCCCCTGGACCTAGGCTTCACCTACACTTGACTGCCTACCCCCTCGGGTTGAGCCTTCAGGTTCTGGCAGCCGGTAGGACTTACAGGAGCAGCAGGCATGAAGATCCAGGAGTGCCCCCTGGCACCTAGGCGAAGGCAAGGCAGACAATCAGGAACTATCCGGGTTCTGGTAATCAGCAGGAATCAACACAATGACAAGTAAGCTGGACCCAGGCGCATAGAGACGCTGTACCCGGGCAACCCAGTCATACACAAGAACATACACAGAGCAGACTCAAGAGGCTTGGAAGGCTATACACCAGCTGACAACTAAGCTGTGCCCCAGCTAACAAGTCATACCCTGAACCCAAACACAGGAGACTAGCAAGGCTTGACACAGGCTACAGCCAGCGGGGCCTAAGCTGGCTAGTCTCACTCTAGGAACAAACACAATCTTGGAATAGTGGCTAGCAAAGGCGGCTAGTCTAACACTAGAAACAAACACAGACTTGGAAATGGCTAGCAGGATGGCTAGCTGACACAAGGAACAAACATGGAACACTAGTAAAGCTATGCACCGGCAACAAGCCAGACGGTGCCTAAGCTACCTAGTCATACCTTGGAAACAAACATAGAGCACTAGTAAAGCTATGCACAGGCAACAAGCCAGACGGTGCCTAAGCTAACTAGTCATACCTTGGAAACAAACATAGAGCACTAGTAAAGCTATGCACCGGCAACAAGCCAGACGGTGCCTAAGCTAACTAGTCATACCTTGGAAACAAACATAGAACACTAGTAAAGCTATGCACCGGCAACAAGCCAGACGGTGCCTTAGCTAACTAGTCATACCTTGGAAACAAACACATAGAACTAGTAAGGCTATGCACAGGCAACAAGCCAGGCGGTGCCTAAGCTAACTAGTCTGAACAAACATAAAACACTAGCAAAGCTATACACAGGCTATAAGCTACACAGTGCCTAAGCTAGCTAGTCAAACAAACATAGAAACTCACACAGAGCAAACACTGACACCGGGTACAGAGCACTCTATACACCAGGACCTTTGGATGATATAGATGAGGTGAGATACAAAGGCCAGGACTGTAGTCTTCAGATGACTAATAAAGCCCAGCAACACCAGAGCCACAGGTGCAGCAATCACCTTGCAACCAAACAGAGGCTTGACACTCAGAGCAGGCATCCCATAGAAAGTAACAGCGGGAGCCATCTTGGATACTGGCAGAGACGAAGAGGCGGCAGCCATCTTGGAAGAGGCATAGCCCACACAGGTGAGGTTCAGTAGGGCAATCAGCACACAGAGCCAGAGAGAACCTAAGACAAACACAGACACAGAGACAAGCAGAAGCCAGCACAGACACTGACTCCCAGAAACAGGGTAAGTCTGAAGGGTGGCACGGCCACAAACGGGACAGTTAGTTTTCTGTTGGGTAGATGTCCTTCAGAAGTACTCTGCACAGTTGCCCTAGGTGGCTGCAAGGTGTTCATAGTTTAGTGTTGCCAGTTGCTGTTGTTAAATAGAATAAAATAACATAACATTTTAAAAGTCTACAGACAAATGTAGAATGAATGTGGAAGAGAAGCAGCAACCCAGAGTGCTTGGCTTACTTTTCTGTGCCTAAGTGCCCTGAGAGGGAAGCCCATAGTTAGCCTTTTGTGGGTCTGTTCTGCTTGGCTATTCAATAACTGACTTTCTGGGGACTGCACAACAGCATAGGTGAACTCAGAAGTCAGTTCTCAGTTTCCACTTGCTGGTTAGAATTTATCCTTTGCATATGATGTAATCTAATTTGCATATGAATATATGCTAATTTTAGCATCTAACCATTAAGGTTTTTGGGTGCTAGTTAGTGTGCACTCTAGCTGTTGGTTGGTGTCAAACTATTTATGCAGCGTGTTTAATGAGCTTATCATGTATGCTAAGCTTTAGTGGATAGACTTAAGAATGTTTGAAAGTAATTTAGCATACTACCTGTGTTTTGGGGTCTGTTTTTGCATACTGTTGTTAATTACATTGCATTCATACAACTTGAATATGCTATCAATTGTTCTTCTTGATTGTGAGCCACACTGAACCTGAACTTGTTTGGGATAATGTGGGTTACAAATGTCATAAATAAAATAAATATAACAACAGATGTACATAGAAGAAAACTCAGTGTGGGAAAATTGCTAGTTCTTTTTGCCTAGAGCTTGTTAATTATTCTATCAGGACTATGATGCTACTGAAGCAATACCAGCTGTTTGTGCCTGTACCATCAAAGGGGGAGAAAGCCAGTGACTCATATCAAGCAATGGAAAAGATTTGATTAGCAATTAGTAGACAAACTTTGGGTATGTTGTGTAGGAAATGAATGAGAGTGGGCAGGCAACTGGGCACTGTTTTTTTTTTTTTTTTTTGTAATGACCATGTACTTAATGGACAAGCAGATTCCCAGACACTTTGTACTCTTCAGCTCCATTTTATCATCATGTTGTAGGGAATTTAAACCAGACTGATGGTAGAAGAGGAAAATCTGAAAATAAAGAATATTTGATCACTCTCACTGATAAATATCCTTAAGATCACAGAAGGGGATATAAACCAAACTATAAGAGAAAATAACATAAGCAGGTAACCATGTTAGCTATTATAGAAGAGTGGCCTAGTAGGTAGAGGCTGAGAACCAAGGAATTCAGGATTTAAATCTTGTTTCTCCCACTGCTTTGTGACCTTGGTAGCTTTGTCCTTTACTAACATAGCTAACAAACTTAAAATTGTAAGCCCCCCGAGGAAGGGGAATATCTAGTATACCTGTATGTTTACTCACCTTTTTAATTTGCACCTGACTTTTCTCATAAGGGCAACCTAGTTAGACTTGCCTGGAGGGAGTCCTTGACTGAGAATTATTGCGATGGTTATTATAGAGGGGAGAAAGTTTAATAGCATCAGTAAAGGATGGTTAAATTTCTGATTGGGCTGATGGTCCAAAGGTGCAGGACTAACCTGTGATTCAAAATAAAGGACTTTCTTAAATATTTAGGAATTGGTATTCAGTGGCACTTATCCAGGTAGGAGCAGCTTGTGCCTGAGAAGTGCTGTTCACTAGGGCCAGTCACTGATTTTCAACATCATTATACAGGTAATGCTGCTAAAAATTACCATTGGCCACTCTTGCACTAAGGCAGAGCTGGGAGTTATCCGATTAGTGGAGATATTCAGTCTACAAACTAGGCAACTATCTGAATAAACAGGGCAGCAAAAAGGCTGTCCTAAGTTTATTTGTATGCTTATCTGGACACAGTTCTAAATATGTTATAGGTGGCCACTATATACCTGGATATCCAAGACTGATTAAAAAAAAAAAGCTGTTAAGACTGAATATCGGGGGATGTTTATGTACTATTGGTGCGGTATATTAAATAGACTGCCTCTCTCAAGTTTGTTTATCTCTTGGTTTTTTCTTGAGGTAGAGCAGCTGCTGTTCTAGAAAAGGGTGCCTGTTGACTTGGCTTTTGATATTACTCCTGTTGCTGCCTTCATATTTTCACTGACTTCTGGCAGTTGTCATTTTAAGGTGCCAGAGAAGAAGCTGAAGCTGGTGATGGCAGACAAGGAGCTGTACAAGGCCTGTGCCGTGGAGGTGAAACGCCAGATCTGGCAGGATAACCAGGCTTTGTTTGGTGATGAGGTGTCTCCATTGCTGAAGCAGTACATCTTGGAGAAAGAAAGCATCTTATTCAGTAGTGATCTCTCAGTCTTGCACAATTTCTTCAGTCTATCACCTAAAACAAGACGTCAAGGAGAGGTAAGGCTCAGCAATGTACCACTGCATGGAACACAATACTGGATTCCATGCAGTATTGCATGTCCTGGATTCCAGGAACTTGTGCCCATAAACCAGCACGTGGAGATAGAGCGTACAGAATTGTGCTGTTCCTTAATATGACTGTGTGCAGCTGAAACAATTCAATATTTTATCTCCAGCAAGGGGGTACATATCTGACTGTGCAACTCCAGCTTTATATTGGCTTTGTTAACTCCTGCACCAGTTGGTGACTGCTGTGACTGGAGCTGGGGGAAGAATTTCTGCTGACTGAGGCCCCGATGCACAAAGCTTACCGTGCTGGGAATGTTTGCTTTAGACTGGGTCTAACCAGTCCAGGGCCACCGAGAGACAGATCTGGGCCTGGGGCAGGGCCGCTGCCACTCCCTTCATTCAGGACGTAGTCGCAGTTGCTGCCCCGCACTCGCTCGGGCAACCCCTGCCTTCCCATGCTCATAGCATTACTTCAAAGATGGGGGGGGGAACGGAGCCCAAAGTGGAAAAGTGGGGGGGGGGGGCGCATTTTGCCCCTCTTTCCTGCCCCACGCTGCAACTCCACATACCTTGGCTGGTGGGGGTCCCTAAGTCCTGTCAGTAGAAGCCAGCCTCCTGCACTGTTCTCCACTGTATTGCCTGCCCTGTTTCCCCTCACGTCGCACATGCTCGGTTTTGATGAAATTGAGCTTGTGTGAAGTGTCACGCATGCTCAGTTTAACCAAAACTGAGCATACGTGTGATGTGAGGGGAAACTGGGCAGGTAATGCGGCAAAGAACAGTGCTAGAGGAATGTTTCTGCTGGCGGGGCTTGGGGACCCCCTCCAGCCAAACCAGGGGCCCTGAAGCCAATTGGAATGCTGTGCTTGCTCCTCTCCGGCCTCTTAAGGGGAGCCTGACCCCAGGGTCTGTTTTTCTCCTTCTCCTCTTTGGACACAGGTGATTACGTTAACGCGATCAGCTGGGTCCATCAAGAGCAGGAGAGAGACGGACCCCGGCACCAGCCCCCTCTTGGAGTCCGGGCCTGCGGAAATCTTGCCCCCCCCCCCCCCCCCCCCTTCTCGGAGGCCCTGAACCAGTCTAAAGCAAACGTTGTTAGCAAGTAATGCACAAAGGGTGAAGGGGCAGTGTTTTATAAACCCCCTCAAACACATATAAACACAAGTATAAACTATCTAACCAGATCATATGATTAATTGTATCAAATGCAGCTTATTCAATGTTACCAATAGATATTCCACATCCTGTTCAAATCCTGCACATATAGAATCACACACTGATATCAAAAGAATCTCGGTTCCTTAATTTGGATGAAAACAAACTAATGACAATATAAAGAATCCTGAAGTTGTACTAAGTGCTCCACGTTCCGCGCGCAGGGTCCAAGAGACAGGCAGAGCTCCAGATTCTCAATGCTTGGTTGAGGCGATGGTGCTGGGAGGAGGGTTTTGGATTTGTAAGAAACTGGGCAACATTCTAGGAAAGAGGGAGCCTATTGCGGAGTGATGGGCTCCTGCTTAACCTTGGTGGTACCAGGCTTTTGGCATCAGCATTTAAAAAGGAGATAGAGCAGCTTTTAAACTAGAACCTTGAGGAAGGCCGACAGTCATTCAGAAGCGCATGGTTCGGCTCAAGTATCTTTCAAAGATATCACTAAAACAGGGAAGATAGTATATCCTGATAGCAAGGTTGCAATAGAGACCATGTAGACCAGGTGTCTTTAAAGAAAAAGCAGACAAAAGATTGCAAATGAATACTGCCAACTGCTGAGCAAGATGTAAATAGGAACAACAAACATAGTTTGAAATGTCTATAAGCAGATGCCAGAAGCCTAAGAAATAAGATGGGAGAGTTAGAATATATTGCACTAAATGAAAAATTAGATATAATAGGTATCTCTCAGACCTGGTGGAAGGAGGATAACCAGTGGGACACTGTCACACCAGGGTACAGATTATATTGTAGTGATAGGGTGGATCAAATTACTGCAGGGGTAGCATTGTATGTTAAGGAAGGCCTTGAATCAAATTGATTGAAAATTCTGCAGTAAACAAAACAAATCTTAGAATCCCTATGGATTGAAATTCCATGTGTAAATCAGGCGTGGATGCTGTTCAAAAAATACCATCCTGGAAGCCCAAGCCAAATATATTCTGTGTTTTAAAAAAGGAGGAAGGAACACCAAATGACAGTCTGCGTGGTTAAAAAGCGAAGGAAGCTATTAGAGCTAAAAGAAAATCCTTCAGAAAATGGAAGAAGGATCCCACTGAAAATAATAAACAGCATTAGGAATGGTAAGTCAAGTGAAATGCACTGATAAGGAAAGTAAAGAGGGACTTTGAAAAAGAGATTGCATTGCAGGCAAAAACGCATAGTAAACAATTTTTTAGGTATATTAAAAGCAAGAAGCCAGCAAAAGAATCAGTTGGACCACTAGATGACTGAGAGGGAAAGGGGGCACTTAGGGAAGACAAATCCATAGCGGAGAGATTAAATGAATTCTTTGCGGTCTTCACTGAGGAAGATTTGGGAGAGATACCAGTGCCAGAAAAGATATTCAAAGCGGATGAATCAGAGAAACTGGATGAAATCTCTATAAACCTGGAGGGATGTAATAGTGCAGTTTGACAAATTGAACAGTAACAAATCTCCTAGACCGGATGGTATTCATCCCAGATTACTGACAGAATTGAAAAATGCTATTGTTGAGTGGCCTAGTGGTTAGAGCACCGGTCTTGCAATCCAGAGGTGGCCGGTTCAAATCCCACTGCTGCTCCTTGTGATCTTGGGCAAGTCACTTAACCTTTCATTGCCTCAGGTACAAACTTAGATTGTGAGCCCTCCTGGGACAGAGAAATATCCAGAGTACCTGAATGTAACTGACCTTGAGCTTCTACTAAAAAAGGTGTGAGCAAGATCTAAGTAAAAATAATATGTAATTTATCTTTAAAATCAAGCATGGTACCAGAAGATTGGAGGGTGGCCAATGTAATGCCGATTTTTAAAAAAGGTTCCAGAGGAGATCCGGGAAATTATAGACCAGTGAGCCTGATGTCGGTGCCGGGCAAAATGTTGAGAGTCTATTATAAAGAACAAATTTAAGAGCATATTCAAAAGCATGGATTAATGAGACAGACAACATGGATTTAGTGAAGGGAAATCTTGCCTCACCAATCTATTACATTTCTTTGAAGGGGTGAACAAACTTGTGGAAAAAGGTGAGCCGGTCGATATTAGGTATCTGGATTTTCAAAAGGCATTTGAGAAAGTACCTCATGAAAGACTCCAGAGGAAACTGGAGAGTCATGGGGTGGGAGGTAGTGTCCTATTGTGGATTAAAAATCTGGTTAAAGGATAGAAAACAGAAAATAGGCTTAAATGGTCAGTATTCTCAATGGAGAAGGGGTAGTTAGTGGGGTTCCCCAGAGGGGTCTGTGCTAGGACCGCTGCTTTTTAACATATTTATAAATGATCTAGAGATGGCAGTAACTACTGAAGTAATTGAATTTGCTGATGACACAAAGTTATTCAAAGTTGTTAAATCGCAAGAGGATTGTGAAAAATTACAAGAGGACCATACAAGACTGGGCGATTGGGCATCCAACTAGCACATGACGTTTAATGTGATGCATGTGGGAAAGAGGAACCCAAACTATAGCTACATAATGCAAGGTTCTATGTTAGGAGTCACCGAACAGGAAAGGGTTCTAAGTGTCATTGTTGATGATACGTTGAAACCCTGTGCTCATTGTGCGGCGGCGGCAGCTAAGAAAGCAAATAGAATGTTAGGTATTATTAGGAAAGGAATGGAAAACAAAAATGAGGACGTTATAATGCCTTTATCGCTCCATGGTGCGATTGCACCTCGAATATTGTGTTTAATTCTGGTCACCGCATCTCAAAAAAAATATAGTTACTCAACTATTACGAGTTAAATTTCTTAATTATCGGTCAATTCCAATTACCTCCCACTCTATTATGACCTAAACATCATTTATCAAAATTAGTACTCAATATTAAAACAACTTACTTTATTCAAATCAAACATAATCATTAGTAAATTTATAACACATTAACAATACACAAGTTGTGTTCTGTATTAATACTTATGATACTCAATGTAGTTCTTCAAGCTTTCAAAAGTCAGATGATTTATTTTCATTCCAAACGATGAAATGTATACTTTTCCATCTTATAGTTCACAAATGAGTATCAGTCACTTGTCCATCAATGAACAGAAAACAACATCCAAAAAAAGAGAGAACAACATCCAAAAAAAGAGAAATGAAGAAATTCACGGTATCCTCGGGGTGGATCAATATCGTCTGAAGCCAATGACTTCACCACACCGGATCCTTATATCAAAATTCCTTCACAACGATGTTTAATTCCACATTCATATATATATATATCCACAGATCTCAACACAGGCCGTGTTTCATTGTAACTTCTTCAGGAGATCCTACATACAAACATACAACATCACTAAAACATAACAACAATCTTAAACAACAATACAAACTCCATATTTCTTAAAGCTCTTACCAGCCACATTCGAACACTGGGCTCATAACAGGAAATCCCTTCCGATAGCATATAACGTCATGATTAGATTGAATAACCCAACTTTATGTGAACCACTACTCTTATACAGACATCAATAATGCCCAATCAACCTCCTTGTTAAGGCCATATGGGTGCACAGTCCCCCAATTAAAAATGAAACGTTGCTCCCTGCGAATGAGTTCACGTTCAACATTACCAAAACCTCCCTGCAGGCAATTAATGACAACAAACTGCAAATCATCCACTGAATGATTATATCGTAGCCAATGGCTAACCAATGGCGTTTCTACTTTCTGTAATCGAATATTACTCAAATGTTGAGCAATGCGCAATTTGATTTTCCTTGTGGTTTCTCCTATATACCATAACTGACAGGGACAGCATATGGCATAAACTACATTTTGTGTGTTGCAATCCGTATGAGATCGCAACACAAAATATCTATTTAAAGATTGTACCCAAATCTGATTCGTGCATAAAGCATATTTACAGTACACACAAGAGTTACAACCAGTGTGCCCACCAACTTCTTGCTGGCTATCATATCGATAGAATTTTTTCTTTTTTTGGATAAGATTTCACCTATGTTTTTCTCACGATTACAAGCAAATCTTGGTCTAGTTTGTAAACTATGGTGAAGAGATAGCACTGACCAATGTTTAAGAATAATATCTTGTATCGCTCGTGTCTGCTTATAAAAAGGAAGAATACAGTTAACCTGGGAAGCGCATGTATTCACAGAGGGTGCCCCGTTATTCAGCCAACATCTTTGTACATATTTTGCCCGTTTATGAGCTGATTTTATAGCATATTGTGGATAACCACGCTTTTGAAATCTCATAGCCATAGATATCGCTTGTTGATCAAATTCTACAGGACTAGAGCATAGCCGTTTAATTCTTAAAAACTGACCTATGGGAATACTTTCTTTTAACTTCCTCGGGTGATGACTATTAAAATGTAAAATAGCATTTTTATCCGTAGCCTTCCTAAACACTCCTGTGATAAACTGGCCATTCACCAGCTGTATATCTATATCCAAAAACTGTACTTTCAAACCTTTAGATTGTATCACTAGCCGAATATTAGGATCGCACTCGTTTAAATACTCCACAAAAGCACGTAACTCATTTTCAGTCCCCGACCATATAATGAATATATCGTCAATATACCTTTTCCAAGTGACTAAATGAGATACATTATAGGTAGACGTATACACATATAGTGATTCAAACATCGCCATATATAAACAAGCAATCGCTGGAGCAACCGTGGCTCCCATGGCGACTCCTTTTACTTGTAAGTAAAAGTGATCAAGAAATCGAAAATAATTTTTTCTTATAACAAAAGTCGCCATCTGTAGCAACAACTGAATCTTAGATTGAGATAAATCTTGCTGCTCTAAAGCACGTTCAATGATCTGCAAGCATGCTTCTTGCGGAATACTCGTATAAAGCGATGTCACGTCTAATGTTAGCATAATAATTTGTTGATCACAAGGAATCTGTATCTTATTCAGAAACTCTAACATGTCACCGGAATCCTTAATATATGACTGTATATGCACCATATGTGAATGTAAATAATATTCTAGGAATTGAGACAAAGGTTCAAAAAGGGACCCCACGCAGGAAACAATAGGTCTCCCTGGCGGATTCGTTATCGACTTGTGAATTTTCGGTAAAAAATAGATATTGGGGACATTTGGTTTTTTACATAATAGATATTTATATTCTTTCATAGAGATGATCTTACGATCCCTAGCTGTTTCTAACATTTCCACAACTTGTTGCACAAATTCCTCAGTAGGATCAGATGTCAATAATTTATAAGAGGTATCGTCTAATAACTGGGATAAAGCTTCTTGTACATATTGACTGGTATCTTGTACAACAACCGCACCCCCTTTATCAGCACGAGTTATAATTATAGATTCATCCTGTTTTAAATCGTATAAAGCTGTTTTCTGCAGTTTAGTTAAATTATGACGAACAGGTATATGTTGTTTTTCTAAAACCTCTATATCTCTCATAACAAGTTTTTGAAAAGTATCTACAGCGGGATCAGTCACTCCAGGTGGTAACCATGAAGATGGTAACTTATATTTATCAAAAAACGCACCAGTGGTCTCCCTTGTTTGTATTACCTCATTCGTTTCATCATCAATTTTATTATCAAAAAATGCCCGAAGTTTCAACTTACGGAAAAAGTTTTGTAAGTGAACTCTTACCGAAAAAGCATCATAAAAAGCAGTGGGGACAAACGATAAACCCATAGATAAAACAGATGTCTGAGTTTCTGTCAGATTTTTAGAGGAAATATTTACCACTAAGTTCACTTCTTCCGTCCTCTCCGACTTCGAGTCACTAAAGGGGCTGCAGGTACCACCACTATACTGTCAGTCCTGTTCCCAGATCTATTATCATTAGATGAAACTTCTAAGTTATGATTAACCTTATTCATATCCTCCCCGGAAGAATCACTAGATGTATTCAGACGATATTGATCCACCCCGAGGATACCGTGAATTTCTTCATTTCTCTTTTTTTGGATGTTGTTCTCTCTTTTTTTGGATGTTGTTTTCTGTTCATTGATGGACAAGTGACTGATACTCATTTGTGAACTATAAGATGGAAAAGTATACATTTCGTCGTTTGGAATGAAAATAAATCATCTGACTTTTGAAAGCTTGAAGAACTACATTGAGTATCATAAGTATTAATACAGAACACAACTTGTGTATTGTTAATGTGTTATAAATTTACTAATGATTATGTTTGATTTGAATAAAGTAAGTTGTTTTAATATTGAGTACTAATTTTGATAAATGATGTTTAGGTCATAATAGAGTGGGGAAAAAAATATAGTGGAATTTTAAATGATTCAGAGAAAATATTTCATCACTCAACGTGTAATTAAACTCTGTAATTCTTTGCCAGAGAATGTAGTAAAAGCAGTTAGCTTAGCAGGGTTTAAAAAAAGGTTTGGATAGCTTCCTAAAAGAAAAGTGAATGTCATTATTAAAATGACTTTGGGAAAATCCACTGCTTATTTCTAGGATAAGCAACATAAAATGTATTGTACTTGCCAGGTGCTTGTGACCTGGGTTTGCCACTGTTGGAAACAGGATGCTATTCTTGATGGTCTATCCCAGTATGGCAATACGTATGTATGTTTTCCAAGGTCATGGTGGTGATGGCTGTGGACGTCCATTGCCAGGGGGTTCTGGTACATCTGTACCTGGACAACTGGCCGATTCTTCTGTAGAAGCCACTCTGGTCACCTCTCAGGTTATTTCCCTTCTAGAGACTCTGGGCTGGGTGATGAACCAGCCCACGAGCCATCTGATTTCGTCTTGGTCCTGGAATAGCTCAGTGTTGGTTTTGACACAGCCAAGGGGATGGTGTTTCTTTCGGAGGAGTGGACAGAGAAGTTCTGCACACAACAGCGCAGGTTCTGTGAGCTCCTGGGGCCCACTCTGAGATTATTTGCAGTCTCTGGGCTCCATGGCTGCGACCCTGTAGGTGGTGCCCTGGGTGAGGGCTCATATGTGTCCTCTGCAGCTTGCCCTGTTGTCATGGTGGGCTCTGGCATCGCAGGTTTCCATCATCCTCTGCCTCTCACGCCCAAGGTGAGACTCAGTCTGACCTGGTGGGACAGGCTGGGTTACCTATCGAGAGAGGGATCCCCCTCAGTGGGTTTTGCTCACCACGAATGTGAGTCTCCTCAGTTGGAGAGCTCACTGCCTAAGATGGATGACTCGGGGAATCCTGGTGGAGCCAACAGGCAACCTGGTCGCGTCAGTCATCTTCAGTCCCAGACTGTCCGATGGATCACCCGATGTTGACATTCTTGTAAATCTGCTTGATGTACCAAGTATGGTATAGAGGCAAACACGGCTACCCAGATCTCCAGTCGTAAGGGTCTACCCAGCTCCCTAGTCCAGGCATCTTGAAGTGAGGTGTAACTCAATCCAGGTAATTGCTATAAGAATTTATAAAACCATGAGACTGACATTTGGCCAATTGCATCCCCTTGCAAAGATTTCCGAATTTGCAAATGAAAAAGCGATTGCAAACTTCCTCAGCAATCCTCCAGACCGTTCAAGACGCTTGGGTTATGCACTCCTACCAGCAGAGGGAGACTGAGCACTAAAACTTCTTATACAAGTAGCCTGTGCAGACCTACTACTAACCAGTATTTTCTCAGTCTCAGCAGAGGGTAGATGTGTGCAGCCTGTGCAGTGTACTCAGTCTGGTAGGCCCGTTTGGGGTTTCTAGGTTGGGTTGTAAATGTTAGAGAACCCACACTTGGATCTCTATTACAGGGTGTAAGTCCTAAGGGGCTTCTTATTCCCTGTGGGGTGTCACACCTGGGTGGCCGAGACCATCCCCCTGTGCTCTTCCTCTGGAGGACTGCTTGACCTCGGCTACAGACCTTGTTCTGTGCCCTTGAGGCGTTTAGGCATCAGCAACGAGGTTTAAAAAAATAATAATAAACATTTTTAAAAGGCAGCTATTTTGGCCGTTCTTGTGGCAGTCCAGAGATAAAACGTTTGCTCCGGCGGCCACTCCCTTTGCGGAGGGACCCCAGGTAGATCCCTTGGTTAAGGGGATTCGGAGAGCCTCCCGTTCCTTTTCCATGAATTCAGACATTAGAGACATGGTTTTTCAGGAATGTTCTGTTCCGGAGGCCGCTTGTAAGGTGTCTAGGGCTATGGCGCGGCTGTATCCCTTGCCTCCGGAAGATTTGGCCCTGCTGAAACCACCTGCTGTGGATGCGGTGGTTACGGCGATTACTAAGGCTACGGCCATTCCGGTGGATGGGGGTACAGCCTTACGGGATCCTCAGGATAGGAAGCTAGAGTCCTTTCTGAAGCGCAGCTTTGATTTGTCGGCTTTGGCCTTGCAAGCCTCTGTGTTTGGGGGCTTGGTAGCCAGAGCTTGTTTCCGTTGGGCGGAGAAGCTCTTGGATGAGCCTGCATTAGATAGGACTGGTTTGGTTCAGGACCTGGCCAAATTGGAGATGGGGGTCTTCGTTTTTGGTGGACACCCTTTATGATTTGCTAAGGGCTTTGGCTAAGAATATGGCTCTGGCGGTGACAGCTCTCAGGGCTCTTTGGCTTAGGGGCTGGGTGGCAGATGCGGCCTCTAAAGCAAAGTTGTGTTCTCTACCTTTCAAAGGTTCTATGTTGTTTGGAGAGGACTTGGATAAACTGATGAGTGGTCTTGGGGATACCAAGGTCTCACGGTTGCCGGAGTTACGGCCTAAGGCGACTAGTCGAGGTGGTTCGGCTAGAGGTCGGTTTAAGGACACAAGGCGGTACAGGCCGGGCAGATTTGTGTCTCCTTCTAAAAGCCGGTTTTTCCAGTGGACACAATCCTTTCGAGGGGGTCATTGAGGAGGTCGGGACTCCTCCGGAGGTGCCGGAAATGGTAATAAGTCCTTCTTATGAAGGTGTGCGGGTCCAGCCTCTGGTGAAGGTCAGGGCGCGACTTCGTCTGTTTTATCAGGGGTGGACCCAAATTACTTCAGATCAGTGGGTGCTGGAGGTCGTTTGCGACGGTTATGCGCTCGAGTTTGAGCACCCGCTGCCGGATCTGTTTCTTCCCTCTCCTTGTCACTCTTGAGTCAAGTTAAAGGCTAGTCAAGAGACTCTGGGTCGCTTATCCATTGGGAGCTGTGGTACCCGTTCCTCGGCACGAGCAGGGAATGGGTTGTTATTCCATTTACTTTGTGGTGCTGAAGAAGGAGGACCAGTTTCAACCCATTTTAGATCTCAAGAGGGTCAATGGGGCGCTCAAGGTGCCATCCTTCCGCATGGAGACTCCGCGTGATCATAGTGGCTGTTCATCAGGGAGAATTTCTCACGTCACTGGATCTCATGGAAGCGTATCTGCACGTGCCGATTCGAGAGGCCCATCAGCGTTTCCTTCGTTTTGCTGCTTTAGGGAGGCACTTTCAGTTCTGTGCCCTGCCTTTTGGTCTGGCAACGACTCCACGCACCTTCTCCAAGATAATGGTGGTGGTAGCAGCTGCTTTGCAGAGGCAGGGAATTCTGGTGTATCCGTATCTGGACGACTGGTTGATCTGGGCGAATTCTCGGGCTCACAGAGTTGCGGCGACGACTCAGGTGGTCGTGTTTCTGGAATTGCTCAGGTGGGTAGTGAATGCAGTCGTCAGTTGATCCCATCGCAGAGTCTGGAGTACTTGGGAGTGCGGTTCGACACGGCAGTGGGTCGTGTTTTTCTGCCAGATTCTCGGATCGCCTCTCTTCAGCAGCAGGTCCGGCTGTTAATGTCCGTTCAGAGTCCGACGGTTCGAATGTACCTTCGGTTTCTGGGCCTCATGGCAGCGACAATAGAGGTAGTACCATGGACCAGGGCGCATATGCATCAGCTTCAGGCGGCTCTGCTGTCCCGGTGGTCTCCCCAGGTACACAGTTTGGAGTTGCGGTTGCCATTGAGGGGGGCTCATCGGCGCAGTCTCCAGTGGTGGCTATGCTCGGCCCATCTGAAAAAGGGCATGCTGTTGGAACCTTCTCAGTGGGTGATTCTGGTAACGGATGCCAGTCTGCTGGGCTGGGGAGCTCAGTGTCTCGATCAGTCCGCGCAGGGGCGGTGGTCGACAGAGGAAGCTCAGTGGTCTATCAACCGGTTGGAGATGAGGGTGATTCGGCTAGCTCTGTTGGCGTTTCGCTCAAGTGTGGTCGGAAAGGCAGTAAGAGTAATGTCCGACAACGTGACAGCGGTAGCGTATGTCAACCGGCAGGGCGGTACAAAGAGTCCGTGGTTGGCAATCGAGATGGCTCTGCTCATGAGTTGGGCGGAAAGGCATCTAGTGCAGATTTCGGCGGCGCACATGGCCGGGGTGGACAACGTGGATTTTCTAAGCAGACACATGTTGGACCCCGGAGAATGGTCTCTGCACCGGTCGGTGTTCGACCAGATAGTTCTAAAGTGGGGAATGGCAGTAGTGGATCTTATGGCGTCGGCACAGAATGCGCAGGTTCCTCGGTATTTCAGTCGGCGTTGGGATCCGCGAGCGGAAGGGATCGATGCGTTGGTCCTTCTGTGGCCTCAGCGGGTGTTGCTGTATGTGTTTCCCCCGTGGCCCTTGATAGGTCGAATCCTATAGAGGGTAGAATGTCATACGGGTCCGGTGTTGTTGGTGGCTCCGAATTGGCCGCGTCGGCCGTGGTTCGGGGATCTGATGCGCTTGTTAGAAGGTGAGCCTCTGCGGCTGGGGGGCTCGGTGCTGTTGTGTCAGGGTCCAATTGCCATGTCGGATCCGGCTCGGTTCTCTCTTAGGTGTGGCCCTTGAGAGGGAACGGCTGAGAAGGAAAGGGTTTTCTCCTCAGGTGATTCAGACAATGCTGCAGTCTCGCAAACGTTTGACGTCTTTGGCCTATGTGCGTGTGTGGCGCATATTTGAAGACTGGTGTGGGGACTGGGCGTGTGTCCCTTCGACAGCTTCTGTGTCGTGCATTTTAGATTTCTTGCAGGATGGTTTTGAGAAGGGCCTTTCATTGTCATCTTTGAAGGTGCAGCTGGCTGCTTTGGCGTGGTTTCGGGGTAAAGTGCAGGGCAGGTCGGTTGCGTCTTCCTCGGATGTGGTCCGTTTTTTGAGGGGGGTGAAGTTGCTTCGTCCTCCTCAGCAGCCGGTCGTTCCTCAGTGGGATCTTAATATCATTCTTGACTCTTTTGTCGGATTCTCATTTTGAGCCCTTGGATTCTTGTTCGATAAAAGACATTACTATGAAGGTGGTCTTTTTGGTAGCTATATCGTCGGCTCGCAGGATTTCGGAACTTCAGGCTCTTTCATGTAGGCCTCCGTTTCTGTGGTTTTCTTTTTTTTTTTTATTTTATAGAAGTCTTTATTGGATATTGTTAACACATAATAAAGCATATGCAGTTCCATACAGTACTATTTTGTACAAAGCATGGCGTATCTAACAGGAACTTATAAACAAACAGGTCAACATGAACATTATTTGTGTCCGCTCTAGGTCTACTATCATTTTGACTCCACATATTTTTTTATTTTTACAGATTAGTTCCTACCCTCTCCAACCCGACCCCCCCCTACTTTGTCTTGTCCCCCCCCATGTGTACCCCCCTAGCCCCCCCCCCCCCCCCGTCAGTTCCCTCTATCCCTCATCCACCCCTCCGTCAACCAGAACGAGCATTCAAAAAGGGGGTCCATATCTTTTCCCATTTCGGCAACATTCTGTTTTTAACAGCCATCAGTCTCTCCATCTCACAGATATAGCGTACTTTGGTGATCCACTTTACCAGAGAGGGAACCCCTGGAGATTTCCAATGTTGAGCTAAATTAAGTCGAGCTGCATGCAAGGCCCCCCTCGCTAGCAACCATTGGTGAGTTATCAACCCCTCGGGCCTCTGCCCCAGTATAAAGACCAGCGGATGCCAATGCACAGATTTTCCCACCCACCTCTGAAGACGTGACTGCACGCCCTTCCAATAGGCCTTTGCCTTAGTGCAAGTCCACCAAATGTGTCCCATAGTCCCCACTTCACCGCATTGTCTCCAACATGTTTTTGGCATTGCAGGAAACATATGGCTCAGGCGAGCCGGAGTAAGATACCATCTGTAAAACACTTTAATGGCATTTTCTTTCATATACACAGCAGAGGCTGATCGCAATATCCCCCTCTCTATTTTCAACCACTCCCCGTCCGAAAGGACGAACTGCAATTCCTGCTCCCACTTCCTCCTATGTACCAAGGATGGAATTTGTCGCGACGCCAGCACTCGATACAGGTAAGTAATCATCCCACGTGTACTCCTAGGGGTTACACAGATCTCCTCCATCGGGTGCACCTCCCTCCCTAAGCACTTACCGTATATAGCCCCCTTCAGGAAGTGTTGCAACTGCAAGTAGCCGTATTGGTCATTAGGGTTAAGTTTATAATCTTCCTGTAATGTCGCGAAAGGGATCAAATTCTCTCCAATATGGAGCTGCCCTAGCATATCAAGACCTACTTTCACCCATTTGCTAAACGGCGTGCTCCCCACTCCCGGCTCGAATAGAGGATTGTCCACTATTGGCGCCAGTCCCGAGACAGGAGGACATCTCTCCGGAAACATAAGATCCCAGTAGTAAAAAGTGGCCTGCACCGGCGGAGGAAATCTAGCAACCTGTCCTCGATATTTATCCGCGAGCCACATTAAATGCCCCAACTTACGGGACCCTATCAAAGACTGCTCTATGTGTACCCACAGCTTGTGGTCCTCACACCTGAACCATTCAACAGCTGACCTGGCCTGTGCAGCTCCGTAGTACCAATATAGGTTAGGCACCCCCAGCCCTCCAACCTGTGTACTCTTGTATAGTAGGGCCCTTGGTAACCTCGGCTTCTTCCGGTTCCACGTAAATCTAATCAACATATCCTGTAAGCTAGACAAAAAGGACCGAGAAACCCGCAATGGTAAAACCTGAAATAAGTACAAGAGGCGCGGCAGAATATTCATTTTAATTGCCGCAATTCGGCCCAACCAAGACAAGCCTATGTTAGCCCACCTATCCAAATCTGTACGTAGAGCCCTCTGAAGGTCCAGGTAATTGAGTGCAAATAATTCCGAGAGATCTCTAGGGATCCTAACCCCCAGATAGCGTATGTCTCTGTCTGACCATTTAAATGCAAATGAGGTTTTCAACACTGCTTTCATCTGTGGCGGTATCCCCACCTCTAATCCCATGGACTTAGAAGCATTCAATTTATAACCAGATATCTGAGAATATCGCTCTATTTCTTTAATCAAATTGGGTAAGGAGATCAGTGGTTTGGTCAAAGACATGAGCACGTCATCAGCAAATAATGCGATTTTATACTCATGAGCTCCCACGGGTATACCACTAATGTCCACATTTTCTCTTATAGCCGCCGCTAACGGCTCCATGGCCAGAGCGAAGAGCAGTGGGGAAAGCGGACAGCCCTGTCTAGTTCCTCTCCCCAGGGTAAACGCACCAGAAAGCCCCCCATTAATTTTTACACAAGCCTGCGGCGAAGTGTATAAAGCCTGAATCCAGGCCCGGTAGAAGGGACCTATCCCAAATCTATTCAGGACAGAGTCTAAGTACCCCCAATGAACCCGATCGAAGGCCTTTTCAGCATCCAGGCCTAGCAACACCATCGGACAAGCCTTCCTCTGAGCCGCATAGAGCAGATCTATAGTTCTGCGTATATTATCCATTGCCTGTCTCTGCGGAACAAAGCCCACCTGATCCGGGTGGATTAACTCAGGAAGAATCCTCCCCAGACGATTGGCGAGTACCTTAGCTAAAATTTTTATGTCTGTATTCAATATAGAAATAGGACGATAAGAAGCACAGTCAGTTTTGTCCTTATCAGGTTTCGGGATAACCGCCACCCAAGCTTCCATCATCGTCCTTGGAAAGGAAACTCCCTCCCTAACCGAATTAAGTATCAACACCAAGTAGGGTACCAACACCTCAGCAAAGGTCTTAAAGAACTCATTCGTGAAGCCATCTAGGCCCGGCACCTTCCCCGTCGGTAATGCTTTAATTACCTGCAACACCTCGTCCGTCGTCACAGGGGCATCCAGCTCTAACTGCTGTTTTGCCGACAAAACTGGTAATTTCCTATCCTTCAAATATCCGTTTCTGTGGTTTTCTAAGGAAAAGGTTTTGCTGCGTCCAGTCCCTTCGTTTTTGCCTAAGGTGGTATCTTCCTTTCATGTCAATCAGGTGATTTCGTTGCCGGTCTTGGGGGACCGGACGGGGGGTGCTTCTCAGCATCGTTTGGCGAAATTGGATATGCGTAGAGTGTGAAGGTTTACTTGCGCAGGTCGGAGGAATTCAGGTCTTCGGACAGGTTATTTGTTCTTCATGGGGGGCCCAAGAAGAGAGCGACTGCTTCTAAGGCATCTATAGCTCGGTGGTTAAAGGATGCCATCTCTTCAGCTTACATATTGCATGGCCGTACGGTGCTGGTGGGGCTCAAGGCACATTCCACTAAGGGGATGGCGGCTTCTTGGGCAGAGAGTAGTTTTGTTCCACCGGTGGACATTTGTAGAGCGGCGGTGTGGTCCTCCCTGCATTCTTTTGTCAAACATTGCAGCGTGGATGTACAGGCAAGGGAGGATGCCAGTTTTGGAGCTGCAGTCCTGTCCTCTGGGCTTCACAGGTCCCACTCTTAGATGTGTTTACTGCTTTGGTACGTCCCAAGCGTCTTGAACGGTCTGGAGGATTGCTGAGGAAGGTGAAATTAGGCTTTACCTGCTAATTTTCTTTCCTCTAGATCCTCCAGACCGTTCAAGAGCCCACCCAGTGTATCGGACAGTTCAGTATGATATTTTCTTTAGATTTCAGTTGCTGATATTTCTAGTAGCTCCTGTGATTTGGGTCCTGGAGTTTTACTAAGGGCAGCTTGTGGTACCGTTTGTGCCCATCTGCAGTTAAATTCCCCCGTCTTAAGGGGAGGAGATCTGAGTGTGGATTCAGTGGTTTTGTTTAGGTGGAGGTGTTTTGTTCCTCTGCTTTGTTACTGTTTTACTGGTTAGTAGAAGGTCTGCACAGGCTACTTGTATAAGAAGTTTTAGTGTTCTCAGTCTCCCTCTGCTGGTAGGAGTGCATAACCCAAGTGTCTTGAGCGGTCTGGAGAATCTAGAGGAAAGAAAATTAGCAGGTAAGGCCTAATTTCACTTTGTTGCTGGTAGACTGCGAATATAACTAACCAGTTGCATATAGGCACAGTGAACGAGAATCACTGTCTCAGCTCTTCAAAAACAGAGTTCCATTCTCCCTAAAGAAGTGTTCCAAAAGTTCTAGATCCAAACTTCACCTCCACCTAAATACTGTGTTATCAAATCCAGGTGGAAATTGCATGTTTCCTGTCAATGAGAGTAATGCGCTGCTTTGCGGATTCTGTCCCCAGGTCAAAAGTAGCTCACGCCACACATGCCACAACAAGCTAAGCCTGGCCTGAGGAGGAAGCGCCAAACTCCTTGCATGCAGCAGTTCAATAGAACACCATGGCTTAAAATATTCCCATTCGATAGCAATGTGTGTATATTTAACTGATTTAAGTACCCATTCTCACAAATGTCTTTAAGCATTCTTGGTTGTAAAGTTTTATGAATGGCATACCCAAACCACCCTGCCTCCACCCACCTAACAAATATCACCAGTGTAACTTGGTTTTTTTTTTACCCGCCCAACAAAATGCACTCACCAAATTTTGTAGCGCTTTAATGTGTCGACACAATAAGCGCAAAGGTAGCGTTTGTAACTAGGGCTGCACATTGATTAAAAATTTTAATTGCACAGTCGAATTCAAAAATCTTTTAATCATGCGATTAATCACAGGATCCAAATGGGCACCGTCTCCTTTCCCCTCCCCTCTATTGGCATCATCTCCTCCCTTCCCCTCCCCTCTACTCCATGGGCACCATCTCCTCCCCCCCCCCCCCCCTCCATGGGCACCATTTCATCCCCTCCCTTGTCCTCTCCTCCCTTCTATGGGCATCAAATCATCCCCTCCCCGGGCAACATGTCATTCCCTCTCTTGCCCTCCCCTCCCCTACATGGGCACCATCTCCTTCCTTCCCTCCATTCATAATCACCATTGTTTTCCTCCTCTTTCCTCCCTTTCCATCTTTGATCCTTCCATCCCCTATTTCCAGCATCCTTCCTAGCTCCCTCCCCCCAGTGGTTTGCATCTTTGTCTTTTTTCTGCTTCCTCTTTCTCCCATGGCCCCCGCAGTGGTCCACATCTTTCTCTGTGTTGTCTTTTCTTTTTTTTCTGCTCTTTCTCCTGTGCCCCCCCCCCCCCCCCCCCCCCCCCCCCCAGTGGTCCACATCTTTGTCTTTTATTTTTTCTGCTTCCTCTTTCTCCCGTGCCCCCTGCCATGGTCTGCATATTTTTCTGTCTTTTTTTTTTTCTGCTTCCTCTTTCTTCCGTGCCCCCTGCTGTTGTCGCCGCAATGGTCTCATCTTTCTTGTCTTCGGCACCTCTTCTTACCTCTCCCAGCACTGCACTCTAGCAGGCCCCCTCTCCTCTGTGGCTCCTTCTCCCTGCTCCTCACCGCTGCAGGCTGAAAACAGTGCTGCTTCTCACCAGGCCCAAAGCGTCTCTCGGTAACAGGAAATTCTGAGGCGGAACGTCCTATTACAGAGAGACAGCTATGGACAGGGCGAGAAGCATCACTGTTTTCACTGCAGCAGTGAGGAGCAGGGCGAAGGGGCCGCTGGAGTGGTGTGCTGGGAGAGGTAAGAAGAGGTGCCAGTAAGTGGGGGAGGGGCCCACAACATAAATACCTTAATAGTTTTACCGTGAGTTATCCATTTAACAAGTGAATCACATAAAGCCATTGTGGAAAAATGACCACACGGTAGAGTTGGAGTCTACCCATTAATGACAGCAGTAGATGGTGCCATAAAGCTAACTGTTTACTAATGTCCCGCAGCAATTTGGTGCACTCCCAAATAATGAAAGGAACCCACTGCCCACTGAAGTAGAAAGGACGCTCCCCACGACCCACTCAAGTCCTTAGAGCTTGCCAAAGCCTCTGACTTTTCCAAGTTTTATTTAAAACCAGCAAAATCACCGTATTCTCGAAAACTATCTGAGAGTGGACAAAGATCGGTGGAGTTCTTCAAGATAGACTAACAAGTCGTCTGCAAAAGCCACGATCTTAAACTAGCTCTCCCCCATTTGTAACCCCATTATTTTTGGATTATCCTGTATTTCACAAATTGATGGGTCTAGGGTGAGAACAAATAACAGAGATAAAGAGCAACCTTGCCTCGTTCCTTTCTGAACCTCCAATGATGAACTGTAATATTTAAACCCCATTCTCAAACATGATGCAGGAATTAGGAAATACCATTGATCTGAATCTGCATCAATTTTGCTTGTTGAAGTTTCAACTCAAGGTCTTAGGTTACAGATATTACACCTATGACCTTGAATTTAAGCTTTGAACAAGCAAAACTGGTGCGGATTCCAGTCAGTGGTATTATCAGTGGTATTATATCTCAATGTTTTGCAATCTTGGTGATCCAACAGGAAGTTCATCACAGTGACTTTTTTTTTTTTTTTTTTTTTTGTGGCTTCATGTTTTGCAACCAATAAGGTTAAGCCATTTGATTGTTATGCAGTTCTTTGCTTGCTTTTTCATTTATTTATTTGTTACATTTGTATCCCACATTGTCCCACCTTTTTGCAGGCTCAATGTGGCTTACATATTACCGTTAACGGCGTTAGCCGATTCCGGTCTGAACAAATACAAGGTATGAATGAATACAAGGTGATATTGTGGTAAATAAGTTACATGTATGATAGGTACAATTGGGGGGAACTTAGAGAGGGAGAGGGGGAGGAAGAGTCAGGTAATGTCCACTTCGGTCTTTGGTTACATTGAGGGGCATAATAGAACGAAAACGTTTATCTCCGAGAATGGGTCCGTGAAGGGGCGGACCGAACCGTATTTTCGAAAAAAATAGACGTCCATGTTTTATTCAACAATTTGTGAGCTGGGCGTTTTTGTTTTTCAGCGATAATGGAAAATGAAAGCACCCAGCTCAAAAACGAATAAATCCAAGGCATTTGTTCGTGGGAGGGGCCAGGATTCGTAGTGCACTGGTCCCCCTCACATGCCAGGACACCAACCGGGCACCCTAGGGGGCACTTTTACCAAAAAAAAAAAAAAAAAGGTAAACGAGCTCCCAGGTGCATATCACCCTTCCCTTGTGTGTTGAGCCCCCCCAAATCCCCCTCAAAACCCACTTCCCACAAGTCTACACCATTACTATAGCGTGAAGGGGGGCACCTACATGTGGGTACAGTGGGTTTTGGGGGGGTTGGACGACTAAGCATTAAGCAGCACAATTGTAACAGGTAGGGGGGGGATGGGCCTGGGTCCACCTGCCTGAAGTCCACTGCACCCCTGCATACTGCTGCCAGGGAGGTGGGTATGACATTTGAGGGTGAAAATAAAAAGTTGTGAAACATTTTTTGTGGTGGGAGGGGGTTAGTGACCACTGGGGGAGTCAGGGGAGGTCATCCTCGATTCCCTCTGGTGGTAATCTGGTCATTTAGGGCACTTTTTGGGGCCTTATTCGTGAAAAAACAGGGTCCAGGAAAAGTGCCCTAAATTCTAGCTACAAACGCATACTTTTTTCCCATTATCGGCGAAAGGCGCCCATCTCTGTTCGGGTGATAACCATGCCCCAGTCCCCCTTCACCACGCCTCCGACACGCCCCTGTCAACTTTGTACGCTTCCGCGATGGAGTGCAGTTGAAAACGTCCAAGTTCGGCTTTCGATTATACCACGTTATTCGTTTTTGTGAGATAAACGTCCATCTCCCGATTTAGGTCGGAACTTGGGCGTTTTTCTCGTTCGATTATAAGCAGGATTGTGTCGCAGGTGTCCATGTATTTTTATGTTGGGTCGGTGGGGTATGCTCTTTTGAACAGGTCTGTCTTTAGTGCTTTCCAGAAATTTAGGTGGTTTAGCGTAGTTTTTACAGCTTTTGGCAGTGCGTTCCATAGTTGTGCGCTTAAGTAAGAAAAGCTGGATGTATAGGTGGATTTGTATTTGAGTCCTTTGTTGCTTGGGTGGTGGAGGTTTAGGTATGATTGTGCAGATATTGTGGTGTTTCTGACTGGCAGGTCAATAAGGTCTGTCTTGTATTCAGGTGCCTCGCTGTAAATGATTTTGTGAACAGTCGTGCAGATTTTGAAAGTGATACTACGTTCTTTGATTGGTAGCCAATGCAGTTTTTCTCGGAGTGGTTTGGCGCTGTCAAAACGCGTTTTTCCAAATATAAGCCTGGCTGCTGTGTTTTGGGCGGTCTGAAGTTTTTTTATGATTTGATCCTTGCATCCCGCATAGATTCCATTACAGTGGTCTTTTGTGGCTTAGTACCATTGATTGTATCAGGTTAGGAAATATTTCCCTCTGGAAGAATGGTTTCACACGTTTGAGTTTCCACATTGAGAAAAACATTTTCTTTATGGTGGAGTTCGCTTGGGTCTCTAGTGAGAGGTTCCGGTCGATTGTTACTCCGAGAATTTTCAGGCTGTCTGAGATAGGGAGGATGTATCCTGGGGTGTTTATGTTTGTGGGTTTGTATGTATTGTATTCAGTGTGTGTTTTTTCTGTGTTGAGTTTTAGTTGGTATGCATTTGCCCATGAGTTCATGATGTTTAAGCTGAGCTTGATTTTGTTGGTGATTTATGCCAAATCATGTTTGTAGGGGATATATAATGTAACGTCATCAGCGTAGATAAATGGGTTAATGCCTTGGGTGGATAAGGTCTTGGCTAGTGGAGTCATCATGAGGTTGAAAAGGATCAGTGAGTGGTGATCCTTGCGGTACTCCGCAGTCTGGTTTCCACGGTGACAATATGTTTGTTTTTGATTTCACTTATGTTCTTGTGGTTAAAAAAAAAACAAAAAACCCTTGATCCAGTTGAGAGTGCCACCACTGATTCCGAAGTATTCTATGAGTCTTATCTGTATGTTATGGTTAACCATGTTGAACGCACTTGACATGTCAAATTGGAGGAGGAGAATGCTCTTGGCTATTGCTATTTCCTGCTTGAATTTGGTTAGGAGTGTAAGTAGTACTGTTTTGGTGCCGTGTAGGGATCAAAATCCTGATTGTGACTCATGTAGTATAGTGAATTTGTTTATATAGTCATTGAGTTGTTTGGTCACCAGTCCTTCCATTAGTGGATAGATGCTACTGGGCGGTAGTTGGTAATGTCGTTTGTTTTTTTTCTTGGTGTCTTTTAGTATTGGGGTGAGCAGGATGTTGCCTTTTTCTTTAGGGTAGATACCGTGCTGAAACATGAAGTTTAAGTGGGAAGTGAGATCTGTTATGAAGCGATAGGGGGCAGATTGTATTAGGTAGCTGGGGCAGGTGTCCAGTTGACAGTGGCTATTGGAGTATTTTTTATTCGCTTGTGTAACTGTGTCGGCGCTGAGGAGAGCGAAATTTGACCATATTCAGTCAGCAGGGTATTCACCAGGGGTTGGGTCTAGACCATTAATGATGTTTTCTGTGTCCATGTAGTTCTGAGTTAAGGTTTTGCGTAGGTTTATGATTTTTTCATTGAAATATTTAGCAAGGTTGTCTGCAGATGGGATGTCAGTGTTGGTTGTGGTGACCGGCATTGTGTCTAGTAGTTTGTTCACGAGATGGTATAATTTCTTCGTGTTTTTGTAGCCTGATCCAATTTTAGTTTTGTAGTTCGATCTTTTGGTCTGCCTTATTGCGTATTTGTATTTCCTTTGTAGTTGTTTCCATGCGTTGGGTGTATGTTCATTTTTTTTTCCATGTGCGCTCCAGTTTCCTAGATTGTGTTTTTAGTTTTTTCAATTCTTCATTGAACCACGGTATCGAGTTCTGTCTACGTGAAGTCCTTGTTTGTAAGGGTGCTATTTTGTCTAGTATGTGTCTGCATCTTTTGTCCCATTCTGAGAGGTAATATATGGATTCCGTTTGTGCTGACCAATCGTTGTTGTATATCTGTTGCCAGAAAGTAACCGGATCTATTTGGCCTCTTGTGGTGTGAGTTGTGTGTTCTCGCGTGTGGAGAGAGCCCTTTTCCGCCATTTTAGGGATAGGTTTAGTTTATAGTAGTCAGTCCATGGTGTTTCTGTCCATCTAGTTTGTATTTGGTTAGGTTCTGATCAGTGGACAGTTTGTATGAGAAGAGGTCGAGTGTATGACCCTTCGAGTGAGTTGTTTGCATGTGTGGCCATGTAAGATCACATAGATGAAGGAAGTCCTTGTATTCTCGTGCGCTGGTAGAGTTTGGGTCTTCAAGGTGAAGGTTAATGTCTCCTAATACTAGTGTATTGGAGTTGGATACACATATATTTGAAACGAAGTCCATGAAGTCTGCTTGGCTTTCGTTCCAGTTGCATGGTGGTCTGTAGAATAGGACGCAATCTAGGCGGTCGAGCAGGGTTTTATGGTGGATTCTAATTGAGGCTATTTCGAGGTGGGTTGTTATAGATTCCGTAGTGGTTTCAATCGTGAAGTGAGATCGGTATATAAGCGCTATGCCCTTTCCTCTTTTTTTCTTTTCTGGTCCAGTGGGTGATTTTATATCCTGGAGGACATAGGTTTAAGATGATAGGGTCCTTCTGATCATGGATCCAGGTTTCAGTGATGAAGAGTAGATCAAGTTTCGCTGACGTGATCCAGTCTGTTGTTTTGTTTACTACGGATCTGGCGTTGACTTAGCCTATTTGAATGTTTTGGTATGGGTCTTCTGCATTCGGTGTTGTGGACTTTTGTTAGTTGTCGTTTCTTGGTTTGTGTGGGTTTTTTATGACCTTTCTTTCCATTCTGTTGAGGATGTACGCTTGGTTCTCTACCTTTGTTTTGGTTAATGTCGGTTTGGTGTGATGTGGTGTGTCTGGTCAGTGTTCGTTTTTTTAATAGTATGGGTATATTGTTGATTTCTGCGAAAGGGGTAGTCATTAGGTGGATCAGGGATAAGGAGTAGATTGCAAGGAGCAGTTTGGCAGTGTTCATTATGGTATCAATTCAATTGTTTTTAAAAGAAGACTATTTCTGTATTTTTAAAAGAGGATTATTGCTGTATTCAACGTTGAAGAATATTGTCCCGGAACCTCGTATTTGCGTAGCAATCGACCTCCTTAAAAGTTGTGAGGTCTCCGTCTTGTAGCGGTAACGTTATATCACAATGGCTTGACTTAGTGGGATCTGGCGTTCTCGGAATAATAAAAGTTTAGTGACAGCGTGTGCTTCTTTATTTTGACAGCCGGCGCTGCTTACAGTATGCAGCGATCACTAGTCATAACCTAGCACTGCGGTTCACTGTTCTCCTCTTTCCTGGCAAATCTTGAAGGAGGTTTAGTAGACTGGAGTGGAAGTGATCCCATCTAGTCCACTGTAAGCGGGGTGGGGGGGGGGGGAGTTATTTAGTTAATCTCTGTTTCCCTGCCCTGCGCAGCTGTCTTTGGTGTTCACTCAAAGAAAAGCAAATAAACCTATGAGTTGGTGAATCTTGAAGGGGGTTTAATAGACTGGAGTGGAAATGAGCCTATCTAGTCCGCTCAAGCAAGGAAGCCATTTGGTTAATCTCTGTTTCCACTGCCCCGTGAAGCCTTCATTGATGTACACTCAGAGCACAGCAAGTAAGCCTATGAGCTGCTGCAGTCACGTTGTCATTCCTTATTGTCTGTCCATCTGCAGCAAGTCTAGCACTGTTTTTGTTGGATGGGGTCTAAGGCAGCGAGCACCGGCCGGGCGCGTCCCACACGTCACTCCGACATCTGTCCCCCACACACAGGCACTCTGGTATGTAGTGCGTGCTCAGTGCCTCCTCTCTCCCTCAGTCTGCCGTTCGGCGCTCCCAGTTGAGCAAATGGTCGGAATGAGATGATTGGCGTCGTGTTTCCGAGTCGGGAGGGGCTGTGGTCGGCTCTTGGAGGCGCTCGGCAGCCTGTCTGTAGAGATGATCAGCGAGATGTCTCGGCTGGCCTTCGACACTCCACCACGGTAGGCTCGCGTATCCTCAAGACTTCCTAGGGGGCAGCTAGGCGCTCAGAATCACGTTCGTGGGGAGGGTTGGCGGGGAGTCTCGGTCAAGCCTCTGGTGCTCCGGTACGGCTCAGAGAGTCCTAGTCCCAGTGGTTTGTTTTAGGCCTCTGAGAGCACCGAGACTCTGGCTATGATTCGTCCTGCGATCTGGCCTGCGACCCGGCCACGAGATCGCTCGATCTGCACAGTGAGGCCGTCGATCATCGACAACTTATGATGTGGGGAGGGGGCGGGGGGGCCCTTAAGATTATTTGACCCGGGCCCAGCTTTGTCTCTTGGCAGCCCTGCCCCAGTGTTTACCGGTGTTGTTGTTGTTAGAATTCAGTTTTCTCTACCTCCACCTGCTAGTAGGAAGGGGTAACACCCATTAGTGCAGAACAGTGTAGCTAACTAAAGGAAATAAAATTATCAGGACATAATTTCCCCATATGTGATCCCAAAAACTGCTCAGCCATATGTCTGAAACTGCATTATGGATATGTCCAAGTTCAAAGATAGTGAGAAGAGTAATTCTTCCTGTAATGGACTCCATAGAAGACTCCAAAAATCCATTCAATTTCAAGGAATCTCCCACACTTCTTGCAAACCCTGCTCTCAAAATCTCAGCTGAAGACATAGTAAGATCTTTCAGCTCACATGACTGCATCTCCAAACATTCAGTTTTTACAGCTTGTTGACTCTGCACCTAAATGTGGCCAAACACAGCACAGAAATATTATGTAGCTTAAATTCTCCAAAGACAAGCAGACTGATTATTGTCACCAAAGGTGGCCTCTTATAACCTCTGACAAGTGGATTCTTCAAATAGTCCGGTTAGGATACACTCTCAATCTGGTATCCATGCCTCCAAATTGTCCACTGGGAGCTCAGTCCTTCAGCTCCCAGCACAAGCAGGTATTTGCAGAGGAACTCTCCGCCCTTCTAAAGGCCAATGCGGTCGAACCCGTTCCACCAGAGGAAGAAGGGCTGAGATTCTATTCCAGTTACTTCCTTGTGCAAAAGAAAACAGGGGGGATGCGTCCCATCCTAGACCTAAGGGCCCTGAACAAATTCCTAATCCGAGAAAAGTTCAGGATGGTTTCCCTGGGCACCCTTTTTCCCATGATTCAGGAAAACGATTGGCTATGCTCTCTGGACTTAAAGGATGCCTATACTCACATCTCGATACTCCCAGCTCACAGGAAGTATCTTCGATTTTGGTTGGGATCTCGGCACTTTCAGTACTACTGTGTTCTGCCCTTTGGCCTCACATCTGCACCCAGGGTCTTCACAAAGTGCCTGGCAGTTGTCGCAGCATCACTACATAGACTGGGAGTGCATGTTTTCCCTTATCGCGACGATTGGCTGGTGAAGAGCACCTCGGAGGCAGGTGCTCTACAGTCCATGCGGATGACTGTTCGAGTGCTAGAGCTACTGGGGTTTGTAGTCAATTATCCCTTGTTCCAGTTCAGAAATTGGAGTTCATTGGAGCTCTGTTGGACACACGGACGTCTCAAGCTCATCTCCCCCAGGCAAGGGCAGACAATCTCTTGGCTCTAGTCTCCTTAACTCGAGCGTCTCAACAGATCACAGCTCGGCAGATGTTGAGACTTCTAGGACACATGGCTTCCACAGTTCATGTGACTCCCATGGCATGCCTACATATGAGACCAGCTCAATGGACTCTAGCTTCCCAGTGGTGCCAGGCCACAGGGGATCTAGAGCATGTGATCCATCTCTCCACCGACTTTTCCAGTTCCCTTCAGTGGTGGACCATTCGATCCAATCTGACCTTGGGCTGTCCATTCCAAATTCCTCAGCTGCACAAAGTGCTGACGACGGATGCATCTCTCCTGGGGTGGGGAGCTCATGTAGATGGACTTCACACTCAAGGAGCTTGGTCCTTTCAGGAAAAGGATCTTCAGATCAACCTCCTGGAATTACGAGCGATGTGGAACGCTCTCAGGGCTTTCAGAGATCGGCTGTACAGTCAAATTATTTTAATTCAGACAGACAATCAGGTTGCTATGTATTGCACCAACAAGCAGGGGGGCACCGGATCTCGCCCTCTGTGTCAGGAAGCCGTCCGGATGTGGCTTTGGGCGCGCCGTCACGGCATGTTTCTCCAGGCCACGTATCTGGCAGGCGTAAACAGTCTGGCCGGCAGGTTAAGCAGAGCGTGGGGCCACCCCCTCAGTGGACCTTTTTGCCACTCAGTTCAATCACAAAGTCCCTCAATTCTGTTCCAGTCTTCAGGCTCACGACAGACTAGCGTCAGATGCCTTTTTCCTACATTGGGGGACAGGCCTTCTGTATGCGTATCCTCCCATACCTCTAGTAGGGAAGACTTTGCTGAAACTGAAGCAAGACTGCGGGAACCATGATCCTGATTGCACCCTTCTGGCCGCGTCAGATTTGGTTCCCTCTTCTGCTGGAGTTGTCCTCCGAAGAACCGTGGAGATTGGAGTGTTTTCCAACCCTCATCACTCAGAACGAGGGGTCGCTTCTACATCCCAACCTCCAGTCTCTGGCTCTCATGGCCTGGATATTGAGAGCTTAGAATTAGCCTCCTTGGGTCTTTCAGAGGGTGTCTCCCGAGTCTTGCTTGCTTCCAGGAAAGATTCCACGAAGAGGTGTTACTCTTTCAAATGGAGGAGGTTTGCCATCTGGTGTGACAGCAGGGCCCTAGATCCTCTTTCTTGTCCTACACAGACACCCTGCTTGAATACCTTCTACACCTGTCAGAGTCGGGTCTGCAGACCAACTCCGTAAGGGTTCACCTCAGTGCGATTAGTGCCTTTCATTGCCGTGTAGAGGGTAAGCCTATCTCTGGACAGCCTTTAGTTGTTCGCTTCATGAGAGGTTTGCTTTTGTCAAAGCCCCCTGTCAAACCCCCACCAGTGTCATGGGATCTCAGCGTTGTTCTCACCCAGCTGATGAAAGCTCCTTTTGAGCCACTGAATTCCTGCCATCTGAAGTACTTGACCTGGAAGGTTGTTTTCTTGGTGGCTGTTACTTCAGCTCGTAGAGTCAGTGAGCTTCAGGCCTTGGTAGTGCATGCACGTTATAGCAAGTTTCATCACAACAGAGTAGTCCTCCGCCTGCACCCTAAGTTCTTGCCGAAGGTGGTGTCGGAGTTCCATCTGAACCAGTCAGTTGTCTTGCCAACATTTTTCCCCATCCTCATACCCGCCCTGGTGAAGACAAGTTGCACACCCTGTACTGTAAGAGAGCATTGGCCTTTTATGTGGAACAGAAAAAGCCCTATAGACAGTCCACCCAGTTGTTTGTTTCTTTTAATCCCAACAGGAGGGGAGTCGCCATCGGAAAACGCACCATCTCTAATTGGCTAGCAGATTGCATTTCCTTCACTTATGCCCAAGCTGGGCTGTCTTTAGTGGGCTATGTCACGACTCATAATGTCAGAGCCATGGCTGCGTCAGTGGCTCACTTAAAGTCAGCCTCCATTGAAGAGATTTGCAAGGCTGCAGCGTGGTCATCAGTCCACACATTCACATGTCACTACTGCCTTCAGCAGGATACCCGACACGACAGTCGGTTTGGGCAGTTGATGCTGCAGAATCTGTTCGGGGTTTAGAATCCAACTCCACCCTCCTAGGCCCTTTTTTGTTCTGTTCCAGGCTGCACTCTCACTTAGTTGTGTTTAGTTTCAGGTCAATCTCTGTTATGTCCTCGCCATTGTGAGGCCCAGTTGACCAGTGTTCTTTGTTTTGAGTGAGCCTGGATGCTAGGGATACCCCAATTGTGACAGTAATCAGCCTGCTTTCCTTGGAGAAAATGAAGATACATACCTGTAGCAGGTATTCTCCGAGGACAGCAGGCTGATTATTCTCACAAACCCACCCTCCTCCCCTTGGAGTTGTTCTACTTAGATTGTAAGCTCTTTGAGCAGGGACTGTCTTTCTTCTATGTTTGTGCAGCGCTATAGAAATGTTAAATAGTAGTAGTAGTACTTTCTGTATTGCTTTTTATTAAACTGGGGGTCTCACGCTTGTGTCGCAGGCAGGAAGCCTTTCGCGCATGCGCAATGTGCTCTCCTGCGCGACGGAGCATTCGATCAGCCTGCTGTCCTCGGAGAATACCTGCTACAGGTATGTATCTTCATTTTTTAAAAATAGTCGTATCTCAAACTAGAATAAAATACACACACATCGTCAAAACATCAACGACAATACTTCAAACTTATTATCTTATGGGAAAGAGTGGGGGGTGGACGTTGCTTGCCTACCATTAAAACATCCCTTATCACATCTCATAACCATTCATAAATGTACAAACTAACAACAGCTCTCTCTCCTAATAAAACGAAAAAAAAATCATTCCTACCAATGCCCAAGCTTAAGAACTACCCAAACACTACTCAAAAACAAAGCTACGAATTCATCCCCGGTCCTGTATACAGATCAAGTTTTAGCTTATTTTAGAATTTCATAGCGTTCCACATATGGTTTGATGGGAAAGTTGTTAATTCTGATGATATATATACATATATGTGTGTGTGTAATATTTTATCTTACACTTGACTAATTAAAATAGTTGAAAATAAAGAGAGATATTTATGCCTCAGATTTTAACACAAAATTCAATTTACAGTACACATTGAATCGTTACGTCTTCAGACCGCCTTGATAGGACGTGATCCAAAGGAATACTTCTCTGTGATATGGGAAATGTTCACTTAGTTTGATATCATGTTTTTGTCTCATCAGGTTGTTCAGAAGCTGACTCAGATGATCGGGAAGAATGTGAAGCTGTACGATATGGTGCTGCAGTTCTTGCGCACTCTCTTTCTCCGCACACGGAATGTACATTACTGCACCCTGCGTGCAGAACTACTCATGTCACTGCATGATTTGGACATAAGTGAGATCTGCTCTGTTGACCCATGTCATAAGGTACTGAGTGATCTGCTGCAAGTGTAATAGAGAGAAGATCATATTCTGCTACCATGTCTAAAAACAGAATTTCATACCCCACCCCCCCCCCCCTTCATACCATCTTTCATTTACATACTGCATCAATCCCATAGGAATATCTATCTGAAATCTTTCCAACCATGCCTTCTTTATAATTATTATTACCCCATAGTACTCCATGTCTCTAGAAACATTCACATCATCTTTTCCCCCCTGTGCTGAGCATCAGACTTAACTTCCCCTCACTGGACAGCGATTCGTAACCAGAACATAAATTCCTTATAATTGTAAGTTATAAAACTAGCACTTGAAAACCAAAACTTTATAAGAACAAAAACTTTCTGCGAAAGGTAGCTTAGACTAGAGGTGCAAGGAAGTCCAGATCTGTACCATTTTGAATGCTCCGTTTCCCTCTTGCTGCTAAATTCAGCCAGCCATGCCACTTATCAGGCTGTTAATGGGGCACACACTTCCACCCTTTCTCGAGGATACTCCTTCCTCATGTGGGATCTTCATACATTGTTCTCCCCTGCCCACTACAACACTTTGCTCCACCTGGCTCACTCATTCCATATTTTAAAAAAAGTAACCAGATGCAAATGGTTATATTCTATCTACAATAATGTTGGAATCAAATTCTATTGTAACATTACCTTTATTGCCAATTTAAAAAAAACAACAACAAATCTATGCTCTTGGTCAGTAGCTCAGCTGTCTGCTTATACATGTATGTGACATTATACAATCTTCAGGGCACTAAATCAAGCATGGACATTATTCGAAAATACTATCTTGGAAGCCCAGTCCAGATACAGTCCACGTGTTTGCAAAGGTGGAAAGAAAAAACAACCACCAGCATGGTTAAAAGGTGAAGTAAAAGAGGCCATTACAGCCAAAAGATTGTCCGTCAAAGAATGGAAAAAAGACCCAAATGAAGAAAATAAGAAGCAACATAACCACTGGCAAGTCAAATACAAAGCAATAATAAAGAAGACTAAAAGAGAAAATTAAGAGAAACTTTCCACAGAGATAAAAACTCACAGTAACAACTTTTTCGGGTACATCAGAAGCAGAAAGCCTGCGAGGGAGCAAAAGGGGCGATTACATTTGCAGATGATGATACAAAACTATTCAAGATTGTTAAAACACATGGGGACTGTTAAATATTGCAGGAAAACCTTAGGAAACTGGAAGACTGGCATCCAGTTGGCAGATGAAATTTAATGTAGACAAGTGCTAAGTGATGCACATTGGGAAGAATAATCTTAATCATAGTTACCTGATGCTAGGGTCCACCTTGGGGGTTCAGCACCCAAGAAAAAGATCTAGATGTCGTTGTAGACAATATTCTGAAATCTTCTGCCCATTGTGCGGCAGAGACCAAAAAAGCAAGATGATGCTAGGAATTAGTAGGAAAGGGATGGTAAATAAGACCAAGAATACCATAATGCAACCTCATCTTGAGTATTGTATTCAATTCTGGTCGCCGTATCTCCAAAAAGATATGATGGAATTAGAAAAGGTTCAAAGAAGGGCGACCAAAATGATAAAAGGGATGGAACTCCTCTCATAAAAGGAAAGGCTAAAGAGGTTAGGGCTTTTCAGCTTGGAAAAGAAATGGCTGAGGGAAGATATGATTGAGGTCTACAAAATCCTGAGTGGTGTAGAGCGAGTAGAAGTGAAACAATTTTTTTCTGTTTGAAAAAGTGCAAATACTAGGGAACACTCTGAAGTTACATGGAAATACTTTTAAAACAAATAGGAGGAAACATTTTTTCATGCAAAGAATAGTTAATCTCTGGACCTCACTGCCAGAGGATGTGGTAATGGCAGTTAACATATCTGGGTTTTAAAAAGGTTTGAGAAGTTCCTGGAGGAAAACTCCATAGTCTGCTC
This sequence comes from Microcaecilia unicolor, assembly GCF_901765095.1. NCBI lineage: Eukaryota > Metazoa > Chordata > Amphibia > Gymnophiona > Siphonopidae > Microcaecilia > Microcaecilia unicolor. Next base: position 248,134,409 of record NC_044036.1, read on the forward strand.
TTGACATAGACATGGGGAAGCCACAGCTTGCCCTGGGCTTGGTGGCATGGAATATTGGTGCTATTTGGGTTTCTGCCAGGTACTTGTGACCTGGATTGGCCACTTGAAAGCAGGATACGGGGCTAGATAGACCATTGATCTGATCCAGTATTGTTATTCTTATGGTGTGAGGGCAAGGCCCTAGATCCACTGTCTTGTCTTACATAAAAACTGCTTGAGTACTTTCTACACCTTTCCTAATCTGGTTTGAAAACTAATTCTGTAAGTGTAATTAGTGCCTACCATTAATTTGTAGAAGGTATGCCCATCCCTTTAGTTCGCTTCATGAGAGGTTTGCTGTTGACAAAGCCCCCTGTCAGACCTCCGATGGTGTCATGGGACCTCTAAAGTCATCCTCACCCAGCTGATGAAAGCTCTTTTTGAGCCTGTAAACTAAAGAATATGACGTGGAAATCTTACTTTTAGTGGCACTCACTTCAGCTCGCAGAGTCAGTGAGCATCAGGCCCTAATAGTTGATCTACTATACACAAACTTTTATCATAACAGTGTAGTTCTCTGCACCAATCCTAAATTCCTTCTTAAGTGAATTGTTCTTCCAACGTTTTTCCTGAAATTTCATGGCCATCCTGTTAAAAGCGCACTGCACACCTTGAACTGCAAACGAGCCTTAGTGTAGTTTATGTAATCTTGATATACTGCTTTTCATAAAATCCGGTAGTATGCTTTGACGTATTGAGCTTCATAAAATCAAAGCAGTTTACAAACAATAAAATAGCAATTAAAATGAAGGGAAAAGGAACTACATGATAGGAAAGGAGAAAAGAAATCAAGAAAGAATAAAACAAGTACAGCCTTCTATCTGGAGTTGACTAAAGCCCGTACACGGTCCACCAATCTTTTTGTTTCTTTTAACCTAAACAGGATTAGGGCAACCATCGATAAACTGAATCTCTTTCCCTTATTCCCAGGCTGGACTAACTCTAGAGGGTCATGTCAGAACTATGGTAGTGTCAGTAGCCCACTTGGTCAGCCTCCATTGAAGAGATTTGCAGAGCTGCAACACGGTCTTCAGTCCATTCATTCACGTCTCACCTACTGCCTTGAGCAGAATACCCAATGCGACAGCCAGTTTGGTCAGACAGTTCTGCAGAATTTATTTGGAGTGTAGAATCCAACTCCACCCTCCTGGGCCCATTCTTTTCTGTTCCAGGCTGCACCTTCACGATAGGACTTTTTTGTTAGTGTTTTTGATAATCCTGGTAGCTAGGGATTCCCACATGTAAGAAACTCTGTCCTGCTTTTTCTCAGAGGAAGGGAAGTTATTTACCTTTAGCAAGTGTTCTCAGTAGGACAAGGTATTCTTACATATTCTCCCACCTCCCCTAGGAGTTGCTATGCTTTTTACCAAACTGAAGGTCCTTCGTAAGTTGGGCGGGCAGGAAAGCATGCACAGTTGGACCTGCCAAAGGCTTCTGGAACAATCAGTACACTGGGCAGTATCTGCACCTGGGCTCAATAGATGACGGCACCTACATATCAGAATACCTGTCCTCAGAGAACACCTGCTAGTAAGTGGAAGAAATAAAATGAGATTATTATTGTAGGTAACAATTGATCATGTCTCTGTTGCAATGCATGCCACTTGTGAAGAGTGGTGATCCTAAATATCAGATGTTGACCGTTTGCATGGCAGCATGCACATGATGGTAATTTGGGGATTTTGTTCCTCCCCTGCAGTTCACCTGGTGTCTGGATGCCTGCATTCGTGAGAAATTTGTGGATAACAAGAGAGCTCGAGAGCTGCAAGGTTTTCTTGATGGTGTGAAGAAAGGACAAGAGCAAGTGCTGGGGTAATTACAATGTGAATCGAGAAGCTAAGAAAATCATTCTAAAAAGGGGGTGTTTTAGGATTAGAGGAAATTGGGCTCTCTGCAGACTCTTGAGCCTGTATTGGGCCCCTGTAAAAGTCATCCAAAGACAATAGAATGCATGAACTTTCAAGACAGCACAAGCCCATTCTTCAGAAGGAGAAGCAGAGACCAATACGTTTCATGGAGCCTATCAACTTTGGGTCATGTTGGTTAGCCAATAAAAAGCATCACAGCCTGCAGAAAAACCTCTTACCTCTTAGTTTACCATGGGCATGGTGAACAAAATGTGTGTATCATAGATGAAAACTAACATTTTTTTGAAAGCCCAGTTCCTGCTTTTTCACCACCTATATTGCTTTTGGTTCTGACTGATTTCTGGTGTCACAAGTGGATGAGGAAGTTGTAATATCTAACTTTGATTCCAGTCGCACTCCATATTATAGATATTTATGAATTATTAGTCAATGTAGTCAAGGAGCTGATGAATGTGTGGAATAGTGAATGTAAGGAAACAAAGTCCAGATAACTTTGAACAGACATGATCTTGCGAAGTGTGTGAAAACCAGATTGTAAGACTGATGAAATTTGTAGAGAAAAACTTAATCTCGAATCGAGAATAATGCCAAGATACTGAAATTGATTTACTAGCTGCACAAGTAAACCAAATAATGTAGTTATAAGAGTGGGAGGGGTAGCATGACCCGATATAACAGGCTGTGGTCTTTTGTGGTTTGAGGACCAAGTGATGCTCTTTCCGCCAGGATGCAGTATTATCTAGACGTGATTGAAAGGATTGCTGGTAGAATTGATCTCGGAAAGCTGGTCAAAATGTACTAAGTCCAGTAAAAAGGTATCATTTTCAATTTTTTGTTTTGTTTTTAGTTATTAACTTTTAAAGTTGACTAATATTGCTACCACACTATTTTATATAAAATATTACAAACTACAGAAAAAAAAATCTGTTATGCTGTAAAATACCAAAGCTTAATTTTGTTCAGGGTGCTCCAAATGTTTTTCATATGTTGGAACATAGAAAGCGAAAACAAATAAAGACTATACAACTTATCCAGTCAGCCCATCCATACCAGCTAATGAGTTATATAGTCCCTTCTCACTATTCTTAGTGTAAAAGTTGCTTTCTGATTTGAAAGTGTCCCATGACAAGGCAAAAAAAAAACATTCCAGATATGCATGTCTGGGACATATACAGAAGATACATGTCTTCACAGCTTGTCACAGAGATTGATTTAACCCTTCCTTTGTGCAATTTAGGATCAGTTCACAATCTCTAAAAAATCAGGTTTCAGCTGGAATGTGTTTGGAAGGTATTGGTATGTTGTTCACAAAAATATGCTAGTGCAAAAGGTCGGTCTTAATATTAAAGGTTTTAACTTTTTTTTTCAAAGTGCTCCATTTTTTCACAGCAACATCAGTAGAAATCAAACACATACCGGGCAGCTCATTGCTTCCTGCCTGCAGCTGCTTTTACTACTTGTCCTGTTTTCCCTGTTTAGAGGCTGAAATCTTTATGGTAAGTACATATGCAGTGTATAACACTAACTTTTGCCTCTGCCACCTTTCAGGGATCTGTCCATGATCTTATGTGATTCCTTTGCCATTAACACCCTGGCATTGAGCACTATCCGAAATCTCCAGGAACTGATCAGTCAGGAGGCACTGCCCAGAGTGAGTAGCCAGTACTAACCTGAGTCAATATTTGAGTACGATTTTCAATTCTGGTTACAGTTTGGTAATGCTGGGTAACTAGAACTAATTTATTTAATTTTGCTTTTACCAGATAACTTTATCAATAGAAATCAAACAAAATAAAACATGGAAAAGAAAATAAGATGATACCTTTTTTATTGGACATAACTTAATACATTTCTTGATTAGCTTTCGAAGGTTGCCCTTCTTCATCAGATCGGAAATAAGCAAATGTGCTAGCTGACAGTGTATATAAGTGAAAACCTTTTCACTTATATACACTGTCAGCTAGCACATTTGCTTATTTCCGATCTGACGAAGAAGGGCAACCTTCGAAAGCTAATCAAGAAATGTATTAAGTTATGTCCAATAAAAAAAGGTATCATCTTATTTTCTTTTCCATGTTTTATTTTGTTTGATTTCTATTGATAACCTTAAGAGTGGACTAACACGGCTACCACACTCCTCTACCAGATAACTTGAATGAGACCATCAACAAGTGACCAATTGCCATAGGACAATTTTTTTTCAATAACACATATGTAACAGCTTTCTAGTATGTCAGCAAGAAAGACAAAAAAAACCTTTCAAATAGCGGAACATAAAATGGCAAAACTTCAGATCAAAACTGTAGATATAGTAATGGATTGTCAATTTATCTAAAAGAAACCATTATAGAGATTATCCTTCTCTTGTTACAATCATAACTCCCATTTTCAACATAAGCTTACCTAATAATCTGTATCTTTACTTATATTTCATTATACATCTGGTGTAAAAAAAAAAAAACCCCCATAGGAAAGCCATGGTTTAAATTTCACTGCTGCTTCTTGTGATCTGGGGTAAGTCGCTCGATTCTCTTATTTCCTTAGGGGCTGATACATAAAGCTTCCTTGGACATTGGCATGGGGTTACAGTGACATCTGCACGCAAGATAATTGCGATTCTCCGAGGACAAGCAGGCTGCTTGTTCTCACATGTGGGTTGGGCCAGGAAACGGCAAATTTTTTCAGAGCAAAAATAAAAAAGTTTTGCCAGAGCCTTCTAGCGTGTGCACCGCGCATGCGCGGACGACTTTCCGCACGTCGCGTGAGAGTTCCTGCTCAGTTTTTTCTTGTCCACAGCAGAGAGACAGTATACTTCGGTTCATTTTTTGGCCCAGGAAGTCTTTCGATGATTTGCGTCATTTCTTTTTTTTTTTTTAATTTGTCAGAATTCTTTATTAACTGGGCACAAACAGAATAAAAGAAAACAATGTAAGCTCTTAGTACAGCGTTCGAGTAACAACATACATTGCCATAAAAATAACAACATGATCCAACTCGATACAGAACGCGCCCTATCCCAGACCTCCTAACACATTTGAAACTTCAAATTTTTAAGAGACATTTTAAACTATAAATCCCCACACACACACACACACACACACACATACACACACATTTCTCCCCCAAACCCCATCAACCAAATAACTAAAGAGGGAAGAAGAAAGGAAAAAAAAAACCCCACCATCACCAAATGCCTCAGCACGAACAGTGCGAGACGAAGGGCTCCCAAATTGCTTCCCATTTGGCCAGAGTTTTGTGACGTATAGCCCATTGCCTCTCCATTTCACAAACATACCACAACTTATTTACCCATTTTATCAAGGAAGGGACCTGAGAAGACCTCCACTATGCAGCCAATGTGACCCTGGCAGCCAACATTGCGTGTCGAACCAATACAGACTGTGATGTGGTCAAACCTGGAGGTTTCTTGGGAAAAAGGAAAAATTCAGGTGCCCATTTGATAGGTCGTCCAATCCACCTTTGAAGACGGTACCAGACCACCTTCCAAAATGCCCTAACTATAACACATGACCACCAAATATGACCCATAGTACCCCTCTGTCCACAGTTCCGCTAACATAAGGGGGATGCTGTCTCAAACATATGATTCAGGCGAACTGGTGTCAGATACCACCTATAAAAAAAATTTAACAGCATTCTCCTTGAAAGGAACAAAGATAGAAATCCTTGCTAATGCATTTTCCATAGAGGACCACTCCTCTTCAGTCAAGTTCAAACCCAATTCCCTACTCCATCGGACTCTATGCTCCACCAAGCCCTTAACCTGTCTACGCTGAAACAAATATAAGCAAGTAATAAGACCCTTTGTACCTTTAGAATCTTCACACAAGTCCTCCAGAAAGGAATCCTTTCGACACACTTTAGACCTTATTTCAGCCGAAGACAGAAAATGCCTAACTTGTATGTATGCAAACAAATCCTTAGGAGAAATGTCATATGAATCAACTAAATTATCGAAAGATAGGAATATGCCTTCATCGAAAAATTGGCCCCATGTCTCTAGGCCAGCCCTAAACCAGGACCTAAATGTCCCCGATTGAAGACCAGGTGGGAAAAGGGGATTATAAATCACTGGGGTAAGCCTAGAAAAAACCAGGTCAGGCTTGGCAAACATAGTATCCCAGTAGTGGAAGGTAGTCACAATCGACGGGCACACCTCCCGCCCCAAAAAGCGATAACGCTCAGGCAGCCACATGAGGGAGCGCAAAGGGCACGAACCCACCGACTCCTGCTCCAATCCAATCCACCTCTTCTGCGAACTCGCATGAAACCACTCAATGGCAGACTGAGCCTGTGCCGCCTTATAATACCAAAACACATTGGAAACTCCCAAACCCCCTTGCCTCTGTTCCCTCTACAATACTGTTCTAGTTAATCTCGCCCTCTTGTTAGACCAAATTTAGTGAAGAAAATGGTCTTGAACACCTGAGAGAAATTTACACGACAAATGAAGAGGGAGTACCTGAAAAAGATACATCAAACGGGGCAATACATTCATCTTTAAAGTAGCAATCCTGCCAAACCATGAGAGATCAATAGATCCCCACTTCTCTAAATCCTTACCTATTTCCTTCAAGGGGGGGGGGGGGATAGTTAGCCGCAAATAAGTCAGAAAACCTTTCGGTAAGAGAGACACCCAAATACTTGAGACCCCAAGATACCCAACGAAAAGGAAAGGCTTGTTTTAAAGAACTTAAGATGGGATTCTGAATATTAAGAACCATAGCTTTCGATTTTGACATATTTAGCTTAAAGCCCGAAACAGAAGAATATTCAAATTAGGCAGCGAAATTAACGGTTTGGTTAGGGAGAGCAATATGTCATTCGCAAACAACGCCAACTTATATTCCTGCCCCCCTACCACCAAACCCGTAATATTAGGATTAGAACGAATAGCCACCGCAAGAGGTTCCATGACCAAAGCAAATAACATGGGCGATAAGGGCACCCTTGACGCGTCCCCCTATATATTTTATTTATTTATTTTAGTGCATTTCTATCCCACATTTTCCCACAAACGCAGGCACAATGTGGCGTACAGTAGTTCAAGAAAAATTACAATAAAAGAAAGGTATAAACATAGGATGACAGAGCTGGGATGAATTCACAGAAAAGACAAGGGAATGAAAAACTGTCCAACAAGTGCAATAGGGTTAGAGTCCCACTTCAGACAACAACGGGAGAGTCAAATGGAGGAGTTCTTTCATAAAGAAAACAAGGAAGAATTACCTCCATTGATGCGTACACAAGCCCGAGGGGAGTGATAAAAGGCTTGAGTCCAGTCTCGAAATCCCAGACCAAATCCCATCCGTTCCATAACACTTAACATAAATGGCCAATGTACCCGGTCAAACGCCTTCTCAGCATCTAACCCCAAGAGGCAGAGTGAGACTTTTAACTTTGCAACCACATGCGTTAAATTAACCATCCGACGGACATTGTCTTTTGCTTGTCTTTGAGGAATAAAACCAACTTGATCTGGGTGAATTAAATCAGGCAATACCCTAGCCATTCTATTCGCCAGTACTTTAGCCAGAACTTTAACATCCGAATTTAAAATAGAGATCGGTCGGTATGAGGCGCACTCCAGCTTATCTTTGCCCGGTTTCTGGATCACAGCAATCCATGCTTCCATCATGGATGGTGGCAAATCTTGACCCTCCAGGACCCCATTAAGAATTTCAACCAAAATAGGAGCAAGCTCTCCCCGAAATGCCCGATAAAACATTGAGCCTGCAAATAGGTGGGAAAATGTGGGATACAAGTGCAATAAATAAATAAAATTTGGTAGACCATCTAAACCCGGGGACTTCCCATTCGCCAAATCCTTAATAACTTTAACCACTTCATCTACCCGGATGTTCTCATCAAGCATAACCCTTTGCTCCTCAGTCAGGGCAGGAAGCTGCAGAGAGGCTAAAAAGGCTCCAATAGCATCCTGCTGAATCGATGCTTCAGCCCTGTACAAGGACTGATAGAATGACTGAAAACGCTGACGGTTCTGTTTGGACTGAGTTAACACTGATGACTTACTATTTCTAATCCTCAAAATAGTACGATTGAATCTTTGTTGCCGCAATTTAAGAGCCAACAACCGACTAGGCTTATTATGATAAACATAATGCAAATGCTGTTGCTGTTTCTGAACGAACTGAAGCTGCTCCGAGTAAATATTGTCTAACCTTAACCGCAAGGCGTGTATCTGACGCAAAGTAGAAAGCGAATGTGAGACCTTATGAAGATCTTCCAATCTAGACAACTCCAAAAGACAGTCAGCTACTTCCTTTCGCCTGACCCTAGCCTGTGTACTAGCTTGTTGTAGGAAAAAACCCCTTGAAACTGCTTTAAAAGCATCCCAAACTATCCCCAAGGAGAGACCGGAATGCAAATTAATGTCAAGATATTCCCTCAAAAGCGAACGAAACTTCGCTAGCGTTTTTTCATCTTTCAGTAATGAGACATTTAAAGTTCATCTGGTATCTTTCTCAACCTCACCCATAGAAGCAAATTGTACTCAAGCTGGAGCATGATCCGAGATAGTGATAGAGCCAATATCAGACCAACAACTTCCCTGGAGGGAGACATCAAGAAGTATGTGATCTATGCGGGAGTAAGAATCATGGGAATGGGAGTAATAAGAATAATCCCGAACTCTTTGGTGATGCAACCTCCACATATCACTCACACCCAAAGTGCGAGCAAAATCTACCAAAGCCTTTGCATTTTTAACATCACTCGCTGACACCTTACTTGACTTGTCCAAAGCTGGCTCAAACAAAGCATTAAAACCCCCCCAAGAACCAATTTACCATTCCCCCTGATTATCATTAGGTGCGTAAACAGCAACTAGAGAAAAGGCCAAATTGTTCAGCATAACATGAGCCACCAAAAATCTCCCCATAGGATCCCGCCTGATCTTCAACACTTGGACCTGAAGGGAAGAATGGAGCAATATAGCTACCCCTTGCTTCTTTGACGCATTCACATCTGATGCAAAAAAAAATGGGAATACTGCCTGTGGGCTAAGAACTTCTCATGATCCCTCCTCAAATGAGTCTCTTGAAGAAACACAACATGGGGTCTGTGAAACAGAATTTCCTTAAAAAGCTTTTGACGCTTTTGAGTAGAATTCAAGCCCTTGACATTATATGTCAAGAACTTTAAATCCATACTCATTTAAACACCAAGAAAGTGGAAACCACTTCTGGCCAAAGAATGGTGGGTGGAAGAAAACATACACACACAAAAGAAAGTACAATAGAAAGAGAGAAGGAAAAAAAAATTAAAGGAAAGAGAAAACCTACCCCACCCCCCACAGCTCCCTGCCAATATCTCATTCCCACCCCATATCACTCCCAAACCCCCTCTCCCCCTGAGCACCTCAAGCCCCCCCCCTTGTACCATCAATACCCCGCAGCCCACTCCTCCCCCCCCACAACCCACAACACACCAATTAATAGCCCCAACAACGACCAGCATGGGAAAATAGAGAGAAAAGGAGAACATCACCATACCCTATTCAGCAACCCACCCCCCCCTGCATCAGACATCTTACCCCCCCCCCCCCATTATTAAACAGACACCAGCATTGAAACACCCCCCTTGCTTCCTATTTATAACAAACAACCCTCAACAGTATTGACCCTCAGCAAACCTCCCTCTGTACCCCTCGCCTAGTTAACGCTAGGCAAAATAAAATCAAAACAGCACAAAACAGTCTCACTTTAAAGTCAATCTCCCTTGGAATTAGCCTTCGATTTTGGAGCCATTCGTTTCCATTTTTGCAGATGTTCTTTTGCAGATTGAGCAACCGGTGTCGGAGGAGCCGAGGCTGTAGACAACCCTGCCTCGTGCAATATTTTCCAGGCCTTTGTAAGATGGCGGACCCGGTGCAAACGGGAACGCCCATCTATAGGCTATTTTCCCCTTGGTGAGTATATCTAATGCTGGTCTCATTGAACGCCTCTGAGCCAAGGTAAGCGCAGAAAGATCTTGATAAACTTGCACTTTGGCATCATTATACTCCACGTACGGTGTTTGCCTTGCTTTCACGATCAGTCTTTGTCATTGCAAAGGAGACAAATTTTGCTATTATATCTCGCTGTCTGTTCTCCATGCACTGACCGGGTGCTCTATGAGCCTTGTCGTTCTCAATGGGACTTTCAGGCACTTCTGAATCTAACAACGTAGCGCATATAACCCGAGTCACCGTCATATCCTCCGAATCTCCACACTCTGGTACCCCTCAAAAACGCAAGTTGCATCTTCTGCTTCGATTTTCCAGGTCATCGACCTTAAATTGGAGCTTGTTGTAGTGGTCCAGAGTCGTCTCCACCTCCGAGGCAACTTCCAAACTTTGCACCGCCTGTTCCTCCATGCAGCATTCCAAGTCCTCCACTCGGCCTCCTAGTTCTTTTAAGTCCGAACCAAGAGCCTCCATTTTCTCCAAAATTTTGTTCTTTGATGCTTTGATCTCCTTTCGTAAAGCGCGTAGATATTTCACAATTCCTCTCAGGAAAGCATTCGGGTCCTCCGCCAAGCCCGCCTGTGACTGTGAAAATTCTGACTCCGAGTCAGAATGCAATCTCAGCAGCGGAGACACGTGGTGCCGACGGCCCTTACTCAGCGTCTTCAGCACTTGGCAGTCCTGCTCTTTATGAGAGAGTGAGGAGGACTTACTCATATTGCCCACAATTAGTTTATACCGCTTTAGTTCCAAGATTTGGAAGCAGGGAAGGCAAGATACAAGCGAATTCCGCTTTTTATGTTGAGAGGGAGCGGGAGCTATCAGTTCAAGCCGCCATCAGGCACCGTGAAGTCTTTGCGTCATTTCTTTTTTTAAAAAAACAATTTTACCTTCCTGTATTTTTTCTTAGTTTTTTAGACCTCTTTTGTAACTTTTCTTTCTTGTTCGAAGCGACTGTGTTTTAGGCCGCTCGGTCGGGTCTTACCCATTTTTCTTTTGTGCCTTTCTTCTTTTCAAAGGCACAACCGCGTCTTTTGATTTCGCCGAAGCTGTTTTTTCTTCCATGTCATCGAAGACACCCAACGGCTTCAAACGTTGTACTCGGTGCAACTGTACCATCTCGGGTACCAATACACATGCTTGGTGTATCCAGTGCCTTGGGCCCGACCATAGCCCAGCCGCTTGCAGTCTGTCTTCGCATGAAGAAACGGACCCAAGCATCTCGAGAGGCCCAATGAGAGAAGCATTTTGGGGCTCAGGCCAGTCCTTCGACATCGAGGGATGCATCGACGTCGGGAGCAAAGGTAATGGCTGCGGAACGACCAGCTCGTGCTGGGAGTAGTGAGGCATCAAGTGGGTCTCCACCTGTCTCGAGGCCTCCTGTTATGCAGGACACAGCCCCTAGGAGACATGAGGATTCCACGTCTTCCTCAATGGTACCGAGGAGTCTCGATGACAGGCGTCGAGCAAAGGCGAACAAGCACCGTCATCGTTCTCCTTCAACACATGGTGTCGGGAGCTCAAGGGCGTTGAGGGATTCGGCACCCGAGAAGCGTCAGCGCCGAGAGGATTGCTCTCCCTCTATTCAGGAGGTGCCGATGCGTTGGTCTCGCAGCCCCGGTACCTGCTCCCGAGCCTTGACAGATTCTGCCACCGTCTCCTTTACCGACCCCACAGCCTTGTCTGACGGCGGATCTCGACGAGCGCATCAGGGCCCTGCTTCCAGAGCTTCTGGAAGGATTGCTGCACCAGTCTGCTTCTGTGTCGGGGATACTTGCACCTTCCATACCGTCTGCTGCAGCGGCATCTGGCCCTCGCCTATGGTGAGGTCCCCGACCTCGGTGCCGCCTGCCACCCAGGTCGACTCCCCGTGGATGTCGGTGGAGCAAGCGTCACCAGAGCCCAGGCGGGCGTCGACTACTCGGCACCGCCATAGAGGACGTCGTTCCTCGGTGTCGAGGCAAGCTCAGTTTCGGACTGCTCTGAGGGATGTGTTCTCCGATACTGAAGATGACCGTTTGTGGGAGGAAGAGGAGGATCCCAGGTACTTTTCTTCTGACAAGTCCTATGGGATTCCTTCTGAACTTTCTCCTCCAATAGAAAGGAGACTTTCTCCTCTGGAGAGTCTATCCTTCACCTCCTTTGTCCGGGAAATGGCTGCGGCTATTCCCTTCCCTGTGGAGGTTGAGGATGAGCCCAGGGCTGAGATGCTCGAGGTCCTGGATTATCCTTCTCCGCCTAGAGAGGCTGCAGCGGCCCCTTTGCATAATGTACTCAAGGAAATTCTTATGCGAAACTGGTCGTTCCCTCTGTCTAATCCTGTGATCCTGAAAAAGACTGAGTCCCAATAATGGGTACACGGGGAGCCTGGATTGATGAGGTCTCAGCTACCTCACAATTCCATGGTGGTGGACTCCGCTCTCAAGAGAGCCAAGAGTACTAGGGACTATGCCTCGGCGCCCCCAGGCAGAGAATCTAGAACCTTGGACTCTTTTGGGAGGAAGACGTCTCAGGCCGCTATGCTCGCTGCCAAGATCCAGACTTACCAGCTCTTCACGAGCGTCCACTTGCGGAACTTGATGAGGCAACTGTCTAGCTTGGTTGATGCACTCCCTCCGGAGTAGGCTGAGCCTTTTTGCCAGGTGGCCAGACAGCAGAAGGTGTGTCGAAAATTCCTGGCCAGGGGTACGTTCGACACTTTTGATGTAGCATCCAGGATCGCTGCCCAAGGTATAGTGATGTGCAGACTCTCATGACTGCGTGTCTCTGACCTGTACCGTTCGGTCCAGCAGCGGATGGCGGATGTTCCTTGCCGGGGGGGATAACCTTTTTGGTGAGAAAGTAGAGGATCTGGTTGACCAGCTCAAGAAGCACAATGGTGCTATGGATTCTGTATCCCGCCAGGCGTCTTCTGCTACTACCTCCTCATTTAGGAGGCTTATTGGAGGGAAGAGGAGTGCTCCCTATTCCTATGCTAGTTATAGGTACACTCCTGCTTCTCGGCAGACTTCCCAGGCTCAGTCCAAGCGAGCTCGTTCTTGACAACAGCGTGCGCCTAAGTCCAGTGCGGCTCCCCAGCCAAAGCAAGGGACAGGCTTTTGACTGGCTCCAGTTCAGCATAGCCTCAGTAAACGTGTCTGTACTGGACGACTTGCCGGTTGGGAGGGAGGTTAATGTTTTTTTTTCACCACATGTGGCTCCTTATAATCTCCGACCGGTGGGTTCTTGAAATTGTCCGGTTTGGGTACACCCTCAATCTGGAATCCAAGCCTCCAAATTGCCCACCAGGAGCTCAGTCCTACAGCTCCAAGCACAAGCAGGTACTTGCAGAGGAACTCTCCACCCTTCTACAGGCCCAAGCGGTCGAACCCGTTCCACCAGGGGAAAAAGGGCTGGGATTCTAGACCAGGTACTTGTGCAAAACAAAACGGGGGATGCCTCCCATCCTAGACCTAAGGGCCCTGAACAAATTCCTTATCTGAGAAAAGTTCAGGATGGTTTCCCTGGGCACCCTTCTTCCCATGAGTCAGGAAAACGATTGGCTATGCTCTCTGGACTTAAAGGATGCTTATACACACATCTCGATACTTCCAGCTCACAGGAAGTACCTTCGATTTCAGCTGGGAATACAGCACTTTCAGTACCATGTACTGCCTTTTGGCCTGGCTTCAGCACCCAGAGTATTTACCAAATGCCTAGCTGTAGTCGCAGCGTCGCTACGTAGACTGGGAGTGTATGTGTTTCCTTATTTCAACAATTGGCCGGTGAAGAGCACCTCGAAGGAGGGTGCTCTGGAGTCTATGCGAATGACAATTCGTGTGCTAGAGTTACTGGGGTTCATCATAAATTATCCCAAGTCCCATTTCACCCCAGTCCAAAAATTGGAATTCATTGGAGCCCTGTTGAACACTCAGACAGCGTGAGCTTATCTTCCCGAGAAAAGGGCGGACAACCTTCTGTCCCTGGTGTCCATGGTTTGAGTGTCTAGGCAGGTCACGGCTCAGCAGATGTTGAGACTTCTGGGGCACGTGGCCTCCACAGTTCATGTCACGCCCATGGCACGTCTCCATATGAGATAAGCGCAATGGACCCTAGCTTCCCAGTGGTTTCAAGCTGCGGGGAATCTAGTGGATGTAATCCAACTGTCCACCGATTTTTGGAATTCTCTTCAATGGTGGACGATTCGATCCAATTTGACGATGCATCTCTCCTGGGGTGGGGAGCTCATGTAGATGGACTGCACACTCAGGGCGTCTGGTCCTTTCAGGAAAAAGGTCTGCAGATCAACCTCCTGGAATTAAGAGCGATCTGGAACACTCTAAAGGCTTTCAGAGATCGACTGTCCATCCAAATCATTTTGATTCAGGCAATCAGGTTTCCATGTATTACACCAACAAGCAGGGGGCATCGGATCTCACCCTCTGTGTCAGGAAGCCATCCAGATGTGGCTTTGGGCTCGCCGTCGCGGCATGTTTCTCCAAGCCACTTATCTGGCAGGCATAAACAACAGTCTGGCCGGCAGGTTAAGCAGGATAATGCAACCTGACAAGTGGTCACTGAACATGGATGTAGTCTGCAAGATCTTCCAAGCGTGGGGCACCCCCTCGGTGGATCTTTTTGCCACTCATATCAATCACAAGGTCCCTCAGTTCTATTCCAGACTTCAGGCCCGAGGACAGCAGGCTGATTGTTCTCACAAACCCGCCCACTTCCCCTTTGGAGTTGTTGTTTGTTTATTATTTGCTTTTTGATTAAACTGAGCGGGAACGCTTACGTGACGGGCGGGAAGTCGTCTACAGTGCGCGCCAGAAGGCTCTGGCAAAACTTTTTTTTTTTTTGCTCTGAAAACATTTGCCGTTTCCTGGGCCGCCGTGGACGCCGACCCACATGTGAGAACAATCAGCCTGCTGTCCTCAGAAAATACCTGCTTTACAGGTATGTATCTTCACTATCTGTGCGCAGGACACCAGTGCACAGCATATTAAAATGAATGTTAATGAAGCTTTAGCTATTTGGTCCTCATGCAGAGAAGTGTGCAGAAGATTTTAAGGCTGATCAAAAGGCAGGAAATGTAATACCACATCAGAGTAGGCATAGAAGGATTATTCTTGTTTCTGCAAGCATCATAGTACCAACAGCTTTTTAAGGCAGAACAGGAAGTGGCAGTTCTGCACACAGGTCTTAGTAGTAAATATTGTCTGTGCATGTGCTGTTTTGCACATAAATATCAGCATTTCCGTTGTCATCCATAGTAGACCAGTCCAGACAAATAGTTTATATTTCCACCAGCAGAAGGAGACAGAAAACACTACTACTAGTACTACTAATCATTTCTATAGCGCTACTAGACGTACTCATGGCTGTAGACTTGAACATGAAGAGAGAGTCCCTGCTTGACAGAGCTTACAATGTAATTAGGACAGACAAACAGGATGAATGAGATAAGGGAATTACTAAGGTGGTGATGATAAAATAAGGGTACTGAACAAGTGAGTAAGGGTTAGGAGTTAAAAGCAGCATCAAAAAGGTGAGCTTTTAGCTTAGATTTGAAGACGGCCAGAGATTTAGCTTGACGTACCAGCTCAGGAAGTCTATTCCAGGCATATGGTGCAGCAAGATAAAAGGAACAGAGTCAGGAGTTAGCAGTGGAAGAGAAGGGTACAGATAAGAGGGATTTACCCAGTGAATGGAGTTCCCGGGGAGGAGTGTAAGGAGAGATGAGAGTAGAGAGGTACTGAGGAGCTGCAGAGTGAATGCACTTATAAGTCAATAAGAGGAGTTTGAACTGTATGCGGAAACGGATAGGGAGCCAGTGTAGTGACTTGAGGAGAGGGCTAATATGAGCATAGCGACACTGGCGGAATATAAGTCGTGCAGCAGAACTTTGAACAGATTGAAGGGGAGAGAGATGGCTAAATGGGAAACCTGTGAGAAGCAAGTTGCAATAGTCTAAGCGAGAGGTGATAAGAGTGGATAAGGATGATATTTTTGGTGATATTATAGAGAAAGAAATGACAGGTTTTAGCAGTCTGCTGAATATGTGCATAGAAGGAGAGAGAGGGAGTCGAAGATGATCCCAAGGTTAAGAGCTGATGAGACAGGAAGGATGAGAGTGTTATCCACAGAAATAGAGAATGTGGGAAGAGCAGAGGTCGGTTTAGGGGGAAAGATAAGAAGCTCGGTCTTGGTTGTGTTTAGTTTCAGATGGCGGTGAGCAGGGCCGTGCCAACACGGTAAGCGGGGTAAGCACCGCAGGGGGGCGCCAACCTCTGGAGGGCGCCGCCGCGGTGCTTACCCTCGCCGCTTACCTCAGCTCCGTCCTGCAAGCAGTGCTCACTTTTCCTCCAGGCCCGCCCAGCCCCAGCTCCCATTGCCGGCCACTGCTGCTTTTCCTGTTGAGCAGCAGGGCCGGCGCTACAAAAAGAAGAAACACTCAGCTGACTGAGCTGAGCGCTAACGACAAAAAATGTTTAAAAAAAAAAGTGCGGCACCGCAGGCAGACTTGAGGCATTGGCTGCTGGCTCTGCAGGCTCCTCCCGTCTCTTACGTCACTGCCCCTGGAGCGAAACAGGGCCTGGAGGAAAAGACCAGGTGCTAATAACAGAAAAAGACACTGGATGGAAGGAGCGGGAAAACAGATGGAATGATGGGGAGAAAGAGGGAAAACAGATGGAAGGATGGCAGAGAAAGAGGGAAAACAGATGGAAGGATGGCAGAGAAAGAGGGAAAACAGATGGAAGGATGGGGAGAGAAAAAGGGGAGATGGATGAAAGGATGCAGAGAGAAAGGGGAAAGCCTGGAAGGATGTGGAGAGAGAAGGGATACTGAACAGAAAAGGGCAGAGAGATAGAGAGACACTGGTTAGAAGGAGGGAGAGAGAGACATTAGATGGAAGGATCAGGAGAGAGGGTAGATGGGTGGAAGGATGGGGAGAGAAAGAGGGAAGACGCTGGATGGAAGGGTAGGGAGAAAGAGATGACACTGGATGGAAGGATGCAGAAAGAAAGAGGGGAGACTACTGGAAGGATGGGGAGAGAGAGGGGAGACACTGGAAGGATGGGGAGAGAAAGAGGAGAGCTGCTGCATGGAAAAGGGGAGTAGTGAAAGACTGGAGAATAAGAGGAAGGGGCATGGGGAGAACAAGGGTGAGAAAAAGATGAAAAGCCATAAGTAGATGAAGGAAATTAAAGAATGGATAGTAAGAATGAATTAAATCTGGACAGAGAGAGAGGCAGAAAAATATTGAAGAAAGCAAAGAAAAAGGAGAGCAAAATGACAAATGGCCAGGAAACCCTGGCAGGAGAGTTAAGTGAAAACGAAGGAAAGCAGAATCTAGAGACTGGGAGCAACACAATGAAAAAAAGTAAATGGCCATACAACAAAGGTAAAGAAAATAATTTTATTTTTAATTTAGGATAAAGTAATATGGTACCTGTGTTAATAAAGTTTGAGAGACCAATACTTCCTTCCTTAGGTCAGGAGAGGATACCGTAACAGCATTATACTGACCTGAGGCAGGAGGTTTTGGCCTCTGAAAGCTCACTGAAAAGGGTGTTAGGCTATTAAATACATTTTCTGAAATCTGATGCACTGAAAGGCAGCACTTTACCCTGTGTGACAAATGCATCTGATTAGTGTGACTAAAGTTTGCTGGGGGAGGGGGGTAGAGAGAAAATTTTGTGCCCACCCACTTTGGGTTCAGGCCCATCCAAAATTGGCAGTCTGGCTACGCCACTGGCATGGCTATGACAAAAGCAATATAATATACACTGTTCACACTCTTCCATGCGCCTTGGAGCCAGGCAGGGGGGGGGGCACCAACTGATGGTCTGCAGGGGGGCGCTAGAGACCCTTGGCACGGCCCTGGCGGTGAGACATCCAGGTGACAGTGTCAGACAGGCAGGCTGATACTTTGGCCTGGATTTCGGCTGAGATTTCTGGTGTGGAGAGGTAGATCTGGGAGTCATCAGCATAAAGTAGTTAGAGTGATTTGCCTCTTTAAGGGGAATAGTGCAGCCCTAAGATGTGTAGTATGTTCTGTGTCTCAGCAGATGGTGGATGGACAGTACAGCCCTGTCTTGGTGATTCTCAGCCAGCTCCTGACTCGCTTTTAAGTTGAGTATCAGTTGAGTAGGGCGGTTTTTTGCAGAAATTATGCTCCTTTAAATTTTTTTCATCATTTGACTGGAGCTGGGTGACACTCGGTGGTGCTGAGTCTTCCTCCTCCCTCCTACTCCTCCTCGGTAGTTTCATAAGGAGGAAGAGGCTAAGACTTTAATCTGCCTTTTTCTAAGACATAAGTACATAAGCACTGCCACACTGGGAAAAGACCAAAGGTCCATCAAGCCCAGCACTCTGTCTCTGACAGCGGCCAATCCAGGCCCCAAGAACCTGGCAAAAACCCAAAATTTAATAACGATCAATGGACTTTTCCTTCAGGAATCTGTCCAGACCCCCTTTAAACTCAGCAAGGCCAGCTGCCGTCACTACCTTCTCCGGCATTGAGTTCCAGAGTCTAACCACACGTTGAGTAAAGAAAAACTTTCTCCAATTTATTTTAAACCTACCACATTCTAATTTCATCTTGTGTCCCCTAGTTCTATTATTGTTAGAAAGCGTAAACAAACGCTTCACATCTGTCCGCTCTACCCCACTCATTATTTTGTAGACCTCTATCATATCACCCCTCAGCCGCCTTTTCTCCAGGCTAAAGAGTCCTAGCCGTCTTAACCTCTCCTCATAAGGTAGTCGTCAAGGATTTTAAATTTCTGTTTGAAATTGTTTTCACTGTCTTTAGACATTATGTTCCTCTCAGAGGTAAGCATTCTTTCCTTTTTCATTTCTACCACTCTGAGGGAAGCTTCTATACTCAATCTTCAGTTTGCTCCAGTGGTGATGTGCTACACAGGAACCTTCCCTGATTTTTTTTCTCCTTTTGGTCTTCTGTCTAATTTTGTTGTCTATTGGAGCCTTCATTCTGCCTTGCAATTTTTTTTTTGTTCTTTCTGTTTTCTTTAGCCATCTTTGTGCTGTTGGGGTGATTTTCCTTTCTTGCCTTTTTTAGGAGGAGCAGCATTGATTATGGCCGTTGTGGGAGACATTGGCCTTTTTGGAGCATGTTAACCCTAGCCGCTCAAGGTCTAATTTGCATCTTGGAGAATCTGCTTATGTGGTCATCCGCTATTGGATCTCATATTTTCCCGACCAAACCTTGTCACTTAGATGAAAGCACATCTCCCGGGTCATAGTTTGGTCAGCAGATGGACGCCTCTATACACCTCAGAAGGAGGATGGGATGACTTCCCTATGAGGAAAGGCTGAAATGGCTTGGGCTCTTTAGCTTGGAGAAAAGATGGCTGAAGGGAGATATGATAGAGGTATATAAAATACTGAGTAGAGTGGAATGGGTAGATGTGAATCACTTGTTTACTCTTTCCAAAAATACTAGGACTAGGGAGCACGCAATGAAGCTAGAAAGTAGTAAATTCAAAATGAATCAAAGAAAATATTTCTTCACTCAGCGTGTTAGCGGGGTTTTAAAAAGATTTGGATAGCTTCCTAAAAGAAAAGTCCATAAGCCATTATTAAAACGGCCATGGGAAAATCCACTGCTTATATCTGTGATAAGCAGCATAAAATATATTGTACTGTTTTGAGATATTGCCAGGGCTGCATATCTGTTCTTCAATTCGAGGGCAGGTGGAGTTATGGTATTGATCCTGCAGTGTCTCTTGATGTTTGTCCAGTTTCATCTTTCAGCACATCTGCTTCTTCCCTACAGCTGACTTACTGAAATTATTTCTTTAGCCTCTATTCTACAGAGGAAACAACCTAATCAAGGTTTCAGAGCACTGGTCACAGAAGGTATAATAGCTTCTTGACAGGGTTGAGTATAAAAGCTTCACCTAACATTTGCAAGTCAGTATCGTGTGCTTCTGATGCTATATTTGAAGCCAAAGCCTTTACAGAAGAAATTTCAGACTCCCGCCCTTCTTATGCATTGCTTTGCTATTTCCCACTGGTTCTGGACTGGTCTGGTTAGGATGCTAAGGAAGGAGAAATTGTCTTTTTTTTTTTTTTTCTTTTAGTTTTGCTTTGTCTTTCAAAATATTGAAGACCTGTGGCTGCACAGTGCCCTTATAGAGCAGATCTCTCAGGTCTTTAGTCTCTGTTTTCATCTGCTGGTTGAAGGGTATAACTCACAGGTTTTGAACTGGTCTGGTAGGACTAAAGGAAAGAAAATTATCAGGTAAGACAGTTTCTTCTTTTGCACTAGAAGTTTTGTGCTAATGTGTGGCTTTCTAAATCAGCCCTTCAGGTACAAATTTAGATTATAAATGTTGCAAGACTAGGAAAATGTAACTTGCTTTGAGCTATTGAGAAAGGAATGAGCTGAATTCTAAACAACATGCCCCCTTTCTACCTGTTGACTTTCTTATTCTAAGATGTTAAATTTGTTTGCTCAGGAATAATTTTGCACTTTTTGAATTGAATGTACAACTACATCCTCCCCAGCTAACTTTCACCACCCAGGAGTCCAGTCGGGCACTGTCAGCCTCCACACACATCAACCCCTCTGTCCATGTAGCCATCTTCATCCCCCTCCCATATAGTGTCACCACCCAGAAAGCCAGACAGCCTTAGCCCTTCCCACCCAAGCTAGCTTTCACCACCTAGAATGCCAGTCAGGCAACCTTTAGTCCTCCACCTTCTCATGTAACCCACTGTGTCCCTCCCTCCTGATCATGAAATAAATCAACCACTTGTCCCCTATTTAGCCAGTTATATCAGCTCCTCCTCCCCCCATAGCATAACCAGCTAGGAAGGAAGATACCCCTCTCCAAGAGCCTCACAACTAGTCTCTCAAGCCAGTCAGCCACCTTACAGCCATACATGCTTCTACTATCCTTCTCCAACCTCCATGTCCATTTGGACTGCTATCTTGCTATTGCTGCTGTCCCAGAACAGATGCTGCTACTTCACTGAATTGTGTGGCTCTCTGACAGTTTGAGCCATACCGTGCAGGATATTGCCATGAGACTGAGATCCCGAGGTCACCACAGGAACTCCTGTTCTGCACAGCTCAAACTCTCTCTTATTCAAGTCTACAGTAGCATTTAAAAATGCATATGTATACAGGCAAGGGAATCCCATACATAAGTGACTAATTTCTAGATGCCATGGCAACCTTGGTGCCTGGATTTTGTCAAGCTCTGATTTAAGGCTTTTTTGAGAGAAAACATTGAGTGTATCTTCGTTATTTGCAGCAGTAATAGCACATGGTAATTTAGCGCGTACTAACTGCAAGCACTGTCCACACCCATAACCATCCCATTCTCTACCTCTTTCCCACCCCCCTGCCATGGCTAGAAATTACTGTGCAAATTAGTGCACAGTAACAGAGAGAAATTCAATAAATGGTGCCCAAAGTTATACACCAGGATGATCCATGGCTAAGCTAGTATTCTGTAAAGGGTGCTCTGTGTGGAACAATCTTTACTGAATATTAGTTTAGGATGCATTTCATGCCTAACTTTGGGCACGAGCATTTATGCCTGCCAAAGGTTGGTGCAAATGCACACGCCCAGCTGTTGGCAGTTAGGCACTCAAATGCAGGTATTCTGTAACATGCCTAATTTCTGGGAATGCCCTTTACCCACCCATGCCCCTTCCATGGTCAAGCCCCCTTTGGAATTGCGCACTGTTAAATTTAGATGCATTTGTTATAGGGTGTAGGGAGGATCTGCGCATAAGTAATTACTGCCAATTAAGTACTCGTTAACACCAATAATTGTGATCACCTAATTAGTAAGCTAGTTTCGCACCCAACTTTGGGCAACGTATACAGAATCTGGCGGTGTCACAAACATGTAGTAGTTGTTACCATATGCTAATTTGTATAGTAAATGCTTACTGTACTTTAGTAAACAGGCCTTTTTTAAATGAATTCAAAGGGAAGAGTGAGATTCAGGATTATAACAGATGAGGATAATCTGTACAATGATTTCCACTGCTATGTAGAAAGGTCTCTTAATGTCAATGCATTTTTGATACTATTTTTCTAGTATTTTATGAACTTTAAACTAGATTCAGAATGTTAATTTTGCTTTTCATATACAATACTGTGAATGTGATTTGATGGGGAAGAGAGAGAGGGGTTTTCTGTTAAAAAAAAAAAAAATAAATAAATTCTGGAGGTAGATTTCTCCAAGGACAATCAGGACAGAATATTTTTACAAATGGGTAATGTAATCTGACAGAGTCTACATGGGAACGTTCTCACCATCTGTTTATAACAACTTTTTTTAAACATTGCAGCTTACATGCATGAGCCTTCCTGCCTGTCGCTGTCGCGCGGGACCTAGTTTCAATTTTTCCACAGAGCAGTTAGGACATGCATCGCTATCTCTCCTCAGCTCTTGTCAAGTTTAGTCTGTATGTGACTAACCTTTTTGAACAAGAGTTCCTTTGTGTGCGAGTCCCTTTGCTCTCGGGCTGGGCCATATTTCCTCGTAGTTTACCTTTAGTTAGGGTTTGTTTGGGGGTTTTTTTTGGGGGGGGGGGGGGGGGGCTTTTTTCAAGTTTTCTTTTTGTGACCCACTAGGCCCTCTTAGACTTTGGGCACCCAGCCTTGTAGATTTTTCACAATTGAATTCTTTGATTTTGCTGTGGCTGTTTTTCCTGACATGTCACAGAAGAAAGCTCCCATTGGCTTTTAACATTGTGCAGGTGTGACAGGACCGCATCCATCATGGATACCCATAATTGTGCCTACAATATTTAGAACCCAATTATGATGTCTCCTCTTGTAAACTCTACAGATGTCAGAGAGGCATCAGAGCTTGTGAGAAGCAGTGTGAAAGGAGTTTTGGTGCAGAGAAGTCCACTCCAGTGGTTTTGAGAGCTGTATCAGACATTGGGGACGCATTAACATCAAGAGGGTCTTGATCTCCCTCAACATCATGCCTCGATAGACGTCATTGGGATCAGGCATCTTCCAGTCCTCTCATGAGGATAAGGAAGGATTCATCTTTGCCCTTGTCAGCGCTGAGGGACGTAGGTGTGGAACATTGGGTGGAGGCCAAGATGCACCATCATTGATCACCCTTTGAAGTACTGTGCAGAAAGCATCAATGCACCAAGGTCACTAGTGCCCTTGAAGTGCCCCTGACGTGAGGGTGTCAGACTCCAAGGAGCTGAGATCTGATATACCTCAGTTGCCTTTGAATGATTTGACCACACCGAGTCCATGTCTTTGTCGACGGTGGCCCTCTGGGAGCGTTTCATAAGCAGATTTGAGGAATCCATAGAGCGCTTTTTTGTAAGGCAAGAAGCTTCAAGAACTTCGATGTTGAGGCTCAAAGTGGAACAGCCCGTCCTTGAAATCTATTAGCTGCTTCAGGTGGTGCGTTGACACCAAGGCCTCGAAAGGCATCAGAGTCGGTGCACACTGTGCTGGTGTCAATCTCTAGCCCTACACACCAGAGGTCCCTGGAGCTTCGACACCCCAGCATAGGTCTGACCAGGCTGTCTGTTATTTGAGACAAGCACAGTCTCGGACATCTCCAGGGGAGTACTTTTATGAATCAAATTGTGAGTTCTGTGTATTTGGAGAGGAAGAGGTCTTCTCAGAAGATTGGTCTTTTCATTCAGATCCCTTTCTCATCTAATGAGAGACAAAAATGTCCACTGGAAAAGCTCTCTTTCTTTGTTTTTTTTTATGGTAAAAGATCAGATCACTCCTATTTGAGTTGAAGCTGAGTAGGAGCGTAGGGAAGATAATGTTGGACATCCTCTAGTTTGACAACCCCACCTAAGGAAGCTGTGACAGTGTCCATAAATGGATTCGTGAAGCTGGTACAGATGAAGATGTGAGTCCCCCTCTGTGCAGCAGGTCAGCAAGGATGTCGACTTTGTATAGATTCCAACAGGCTCAGGGATTTGAGAATCTCCCTCTTCCTCGCCATTCTGTGGTTGTGAAATCCACTTTCAAAAGGACCAAGGGTATGAAGACTCTGTGCACCTGGAGAGAGAGACAAGGACTGTGAAGTCTGGTTTTTCAGAATGCTATAGTTAGATCATGCATAGCTTCTTACCAGCTCTTGATGAGTATGTACTTGTAAAACGTTATGTGCAGTTTGATGCAATTCTCTGACACTCTCCCTCAGAAGAAGGGCCGATGAACGCCGCCAGCTAGTAGCCAAAGTACAGGAGTGTGGAAAATACATGGTCAGGGCAGCCTATGTTATTTCAATAAGGCATCTAGAGCCTCTGCAGTAGGGATTGGGATCCACAGATTTACTTGGCTGTGAGCCTCAGACCTCCAGCCTGAGGTACAGGAGAAACTGGCAGACATTCCATGCCAGGGAGAGAACTTTTTTTGGCAGGAAGGTGCAAGAGGCCGCTTATCTCTTCAAGCAACACTCAAACATGCGTCACTCTCCAGGCTCACTCCCAGCCGGGCCTTCTCTTCCAAGAGGTATTTTACTAGAGTAGTATCCTCCTGCTGTTCCAAGACAACCCAGGGACCTCACTCTTGTCCTATACAGCAGAGGACCTAGAAACCCCAGCCAGCTCCCCAGTCAAAACCAGGGAAAAGCTTTTGACTAGCTTCAATCTCTGTAGCCATATTGGATGACCTAATAGTAGGAGGGAGGCTGACATTTTTTTTTCTATGCAAGGTATGACTTCAGCCTGGTGGGTACTAAAAATAGTCTGAGTAAGTTACAGTCTACAATTGGAAAGGATTCCTCCAAATTGCTTATTGAGAGCATCCAGATGAAGCTCCCAGCAGGAGGAATTGCTTACCAGGGAACTCTCCTCTCTTACAGGCCAATGCAGTCAAACTCATTCAACCAGGGGAAAGAGGGCAGGAATTTTATTCCAAGTACTTTCTTGATCACAAGAAAGATGGGGGATATTGTCCCATCCCAGATCTGAGAACCCTGAACAAATGTCTGACCAGGTAAAAGTTCAGGATGGTTTCCATAGAAACCCTCCTTCCCATTATTCAAAGAGGAGATTGGCTATGCTCTCTGGATTTGAAGGAGGCTTACACTCACTTGCATATACATCCAAGTGACAGGAAGTATCTAAAATTCCGAGTAGAGAAACATCATTACCAGTACCGTGTAATACCATTTTTGGTGTTGCGTTAGCGCTAAGGGTATTTGCTTAGTAGTCATTGCAGCACCTGTACACAAAATGGGGATGTACATGTTTCCTTACTTAAGATGATTGGCTGGTCAAGAGCACTTTGGAGGAAAGAGCGAAGGTATCAATGCACATAACCATTCAGCTGTGGACTAGAAGGGTTCATCATAAATTAGCCTAAATCGCAGCTTAGCTCATCATGATTGGAGTTCATAGGAGCTGCTAAACATGACTCAGGCTCATGCATTTCTCACACAGCAGTCACAGAAGTGTGCTAGAGTCAGCAGGTAGCAACTCAGTGATGTTGAGGATACTGAGGCACATTGCCCCCACTGTCCATGTAACTCTCATGGCATGCCTCGGTGTGAGGCAAGCTGAATAGATTTTGTCTTCTCAATAGTCACAGGCCAACGAGAACCAGCAAGATGTAATATAAATTACAACTCCAATCAGGGAGTCTCTGTCCTAGTAGGTAGTTCACTCCAGTCTGTCCAGGGAATTCCATTCCAAATTCCACAGGTTCAAAAGACATTGACAGATGTATCCAATCTAGGATGGGGGACGCGTATAGATGGGCTGCACACTCATAATGTGCTCTGCCCAGATGAGACTTCAGCAGGTAAACTTCCTGGTGCTGAGATCAGTCTAGAATGGTCTAAGGGCTTTCAGAGATCAGCCGTAAAATCAAATTATCCTAATTCAAACAACTAGGTTGCAGTGTATTATATCAACAAGCAGAGAGGCACAGAATTGTACCGTCATTGTCAGGAAGTGGCCAAGATGTGAAAGTGGGCTATATCCCAAGGGATGTTGCTCTGGGCCACCTACCTGGCAGGGAAAGACAACTGTTGGAAGACAGGTTGAGTTGGGTGCTGCAACATTATGAGTGATCTCTAGACATAGATGTTCGAGAATGGTATACTCTCTTGATAGAACTTTTTGCCACTTAGATCAACCAAAATCTTTCGGTTCTGTTTTTAGACTGGGAACACATAGCAGACTAGCCTCACATGCCTTTCTCCATCTGTAGGCATATCTTTGGATGCCTCTTATAGTGAAAACTCTTCTGAAACTTGAGCAGGACCACAGATCCATAATTCTGATCTGTTTCCCAATTCTTCTGGAATTTGTCTTGAAAGATCTGTGGAGACTTGAGTGCTTCCCAGCTCTCATCACTCAGGACAGGAGATCCCTTCTACATCCGAACCTCCAGTCCCCCTAGCCCTCACAGCTTGAATGTTGAGAGGGTAGTAATGATTCTCTGAACCCATTGGAGAGCATATGTCAGGTTCTTCCTTGTCCAGAAGATCATATGGTTTAAAGTTGAAGAGGTTTACTGTCTGACTTGAGGGCAAAACCCTAGATCATTTTTCCTGTCTTACACAAACACTGCTTGAATACCTTTTGCATTTATCAGAGTCAGATTTCAAGACACAGCTCCATTAGAGTTCACCTCAGGGCAGTTAACAGTTACCATCTCTGAGTAGAAGGTGAGCCCATCTCTTTTCAGCTCTTAGTTGTTTGTTTCATGTGGGGCTTGCTTCTACTGTAGCCTCCCATAAAGTCCCCTACAGTGTCATGGATTCTCAGTGTCATACTAACCCAGCTGATGAAAGCTTCTTTTGAGCCACTAGACACCTGTCGGTTGAAGTATCTGACATGGATGGTCCTATTTTTTTATGACAGTCCCTTCATCTCCCAGGGTCAATGAGCTCCAGGCCCTAGTAGCTGATCCACCTTACACTAAGTTTTTCAACAACAGAGTGGGCTTATGCACACATCCTAAGATCCTTCCTAAGGTATTGTCGGAATTCCACATTTCCCCCCAGATCTCATGCCCGCAAAGGTGAAAGCTCACTGTACACTTTGGACTTCAAGGGAGCCTTGGCCTCCTATCTGGAGCAAGCTAAGACCCATGGAAAGTCCACTCAGCTTTTTCTTTCTTTTAATCCAAACAGAATGGGGACTGCAATCGGCAAACACACTCTTTGTAATAGGCTAGCGGACTGCATTTCCTTTGCTTATGCCCAGGCTGGACGCTCTAAAGAGGGTCATGCACAGCTCATAATGTCAAAGCTGTGGCTAAATCAGTTTCCCACTAGAGATCAGCCTCCATAGAGGAAGTTTGCGTGGTTACAACACAGTCTTTTTTTTTTTTTTTTGTTACATTTGTACCCCGCGCTTTCCCACTCAATGCGGCAGGCAATGGAGGGTTAAGTGACTTGCCCAGAGTCACAAGGAGCTGCCTGTGCCGGGAATCGAACTCAGTTCCCCAGGACCAAAGTCCACCACCCTAACCACTAGGCCACTCCTCCTTCAGTTCACACATTCACATTTCATTACTGTTTAGAATAAGACTCCCAACACAATTGATCAGACAGCCCTTCAGAATCTACTTGGGGTCTAGAATCCAACTCCACCCCCAGGCCTATTTCTTTCAGTTTCAGATGGCCTTAAAAAAAAAAAAAAAAAGAATGTGAATACTAAGTTGGTTGTACCAATTTCAGAATTCAGTTTGCCCTACCTGTTGTAAGCCCTGTATTTGTTCCTTATTTTTTCTTTAAGGCAGCTTGGTAGCTGGGGGTTCCCAGTTTTAAGATTATTTCATCCTCCTTGTCCAATGAGAAAACAAAATTACTTATGTGTTCTCCAAGGTATTCTTACGTACCCGCTCACCTCCCTTTGGAGTTGAATTCTATAAGCCATACCCTAGACTGACTAGTTGATGTGTGACAGTTTGAGGCAGAAAGGTGTGTGCATGCATCAGAGGTGTAGCTACGGGTGGGCCTGGGTGGGCCCAGGCCCACCCAATTTCGGCCCAGGTCCGCACGCACAATGCAGCAGCAGCAGCCTCCTAGCGTACGGCAGACAGTCTAACAGAGACGGCACCCACCTGCTCGCGCTCTGGCTCAGCTGATTCCTGAATCCTTCCAGCCCGATTTCGGCTCAGGCCCGCCCCACCACGCCACTCTGACAGACTGCAGCAGCGGAGGCTGGAGCTGAGCAGCCTAGCGTAAGCGCTACCCCACGTCATGGGCACCCGCTCGGCTAAGGGCAGGGAGGGCCGGCTCAACTGATGATCTCTGGTGCGTCATGTTCTCTTCTTCCCATCCATCCTACGCGGACGTGGATGTGCGCGGCGGCGGGTGTGCTCATCCGCAGGTGAGTATTTTTGGTCTTTTTCCAGCACTGAGTTAAAAAAAAAATTGCCAACACAACGCATGCCTGCAGAGCGAGTCAAACACCGCTCCCGCTGTAGAGCAGCGTTGGGACAGTGTCAGGGGAGCTGTGTGGAAAGCTAGTGTCCCGTCGATGATTTCTCGTGCAGCTGAGGCACGGGAAGACTCCGTCAGATGCTGAAGGTCTGGTGGCCATTTTGCAATGCGTGTCGGTCGGACACCACGATTGCAGGCCCGTTCCCATCTAATTTTTCTGCTGCATAGCTTGCTTCCTTTGACGGACCCATTTGGGGCAGCTGAAGGGGTGGAGCTGTTCTCTCTCGATTTTATTTTATTGCTCCACAAGGCCTATCTTTCAAAGCAGTCAGGCCAGGGGGTTTGGTGCTGCAGTTTTGGGAGTCCAAGGAGTGTTCTCTCCACTTGCCCTAGCACAGCCTTCAGGGGATCCGGTCCAGAAGCACAGAAAGCGGACCCAGAGTCTCTGGTGCCATTGTCCCCTCGGCCTTCGGAGGGAGGGGTCTTTCAGGCTTCTCTATCCTCACAGGCACAGCTAGAATTGGAAGAGGGAGAACTTATTTGTCCTGTTTGTCCAAATTAGATTGTAAGCTCTGTTGAGCAGGGACTGTCTCTTCATGTTCAAGTGTACAGCGCTGCGTACATCTAGTAGCGCTATAGAAATGATAAGTAGTAGTAAGTAGTAACTTACTTAATTTTTAAATCCGGGTCAGAATGGAAGTCTGCTGCTCTAGCGCCACTGCTGGGCTACGTGGATGGATGGGGAGGTAGGGGAGGGCTGATATTGGGCCACTGGGATGGATGGGAGGGGGTAGGGAAAGGAAGGACTACAGGACAAATTTTAATTTTTGGTCCTTTATTTTGTAATTGATAAGGTTGGTCTATGTTCTACCTGTGACTGAGCAGGTGAGAGATTCTACTGGCATGTGGTTTGTGTGAGGATCTATGAGTCTGACTTGTCTGACTATTCCAATGGGATGTGTATTGCTCCTGTGCATATTCACTGCTGCTTTTTTAAAGGCACTGTTAACTGGTATTCCTGTTCAGAATTGGTGTTAAGGTTTGCAGCATAGACTCTAAGAAGCATCTTTGCCGGATATAGTGTTACTTCACTAAGTATGTGGCAGTGATGGGATTTTGTGTTGCTGTTATTGAGGTGCTATCAGAATTTGAATACATTTTTCCTATGGAAAGCTGTTAAGAGGAAACATTCTAGCTATGCTCTGTATGTATCCCAAGAAAGGCTACTTATAACCTATATACATAGTGCCCACCCATGTTAGCTCTGGGCCCACCCAAAATGTCAGGTCTGGCTACGCCACTGGCATGCATGGTTCAACACTCTAAAGAGTTGTAAACTGGTGAGTGTTCCTGCTCAGGCTCTTTTGGATGATGGCACTGAGTTGGGCTGAGATCCAGGGGAACTGGGTTTGATTCCCACCGCAGCTCCTTGTGACCCTGGGCAAGTCATTTAACCTTCCATTGCCCCAGGTACAAATGATTCTTAGATTGTGAGCCCATTTGGAACAGGAAGTACCTGTACAAATGTTTGTGTGTGAACCACTCTGTGCCTATATGGGCTTGAGCGGTATTATCAAATGCATTAAATAAATAAATTATCTTGCTGTCCTTGGAGAACACCTGCTACTAGTAAGTAACTTTGTTTTCCAATGTCATATCAGTCAAACAGTTTGGCATGGTTTACTTTTTTGTACAAAATTATATAGGCATAAAGGGCAATTCTTTAATATAGGTTTCTGCATTTATTGCCATTTGTATGTGTGAATGTCTAGAATACTAGTACTTAAGCACATAAGTGTACACTTACCCACAAAACTGCCAGCAAGACATCTAAGTACTATTCTGTAACAGCACACCTAACTTTACATAGCGTGTAAATGCAAGGTGGGTATATACACGAGCCAGACATGGGTGTGGCTCCCACTTGTGTAACTTACAGAATATTGTTACATTCTTCCCTGCTGCTTTTACACACCCATAGTTATTCCAGGTCTGTGGCTGATGTAACTAGAGGCATACAGATATTTAGCGCACTGATACTGGGTTATGCTAGTATTCCATAACAAAACCTGGGCGCCCAGGTGCTGTTATGGAATAGACTCATCATACATCCTTGGGTTGCCTAAATGGAGATGTTGACTTGTAGAATTATAGTATCACCACTGAATACAGATTTATAACTTTGTACTGATAAGTAAACTATGCAAAGTTGTGCCTGCTATTTGGCTGCTGCCACTTGACTGCATAAAATTCTTCAGCTAAATTTTGCCATTCTCTTGTTTAAAATTCTGTGCCTGGAATACCTCTACCCTGCCTCCTTCCGGATGTTTAAATTCTGTCCATATAGCAAATTAAACAGACAGAGTTTGTGTTTTCCACTAGCTGAAATAACTAACACTTGCACGGTCAGCACTTGTTGCAGACCACATAAGTGATTTTGAATATCAACCCAGTGATGATTTGTTTTCCTGTTTACATCTAAATATTGTTACCAGTTATTCAAGCAATGCTTTTGGTTTGTGGGATAAACAGGCTTTTCTCCGAGGACAAGCAGGCTGCTTGTTCTCACTGATGGGTTGACGTCCTCGGCAGCCCCCTCCATCGGAAAGTTTACTAGCAAAGGCCTTTGCTAGTCCTCGCGCGCCCATGCGCACCGCGCATGCGCGGCCGTCTTCCCGCCCGAAACCGGCTCGAGCCGACCAGTCTTCTTTCGTCCGCGCTCGGTACGGTCGTGTTACGCCGTTCGTGCCCCAGAGAGTCGACCTCGCGCGTCCTTTTCGACGTGTTTTTTCCTTGTTTTTCGTTGAAAAAGTTCGGGAAGCGCTCCGGAAGTGTTCCGGAAGGCCCTTTCGGGTTTTCTGCCCTTCCCGTAATTTTCACAGCTTTTGCCCCGTAAGTTTTCTTTCGTTGTCGGGGTAGGCCTAGTTTGGCCTCGGTCGAGATTTTTCTCCCTTTAAATTTTGGTGCTTCAATTTTCGCCATTTCGGCCTTTGATTTCGCCGGCGTGATTTTTCCGCCCATGACATCGAAGCCTTCCAGCGGCTTCAAGAAGTGCACCCAGTGCGCCCGGGTAATCTCGCTCACTGATAGGCACTCTGCGTGTCTTCAGTGTCTAGGGGCCCAGCACCGCCCTCAGAACTGCAGTCTGTGTTCCCTGTTACAAAGGCGGACTCAGGTAGCGAGATTAGCCCAGTGGAACGTTTTGTTCTCGGGCTCTTCGTCGGCATCGGCACCGGAGGCATCGAGTGCATCGACGTCGTCAGCGTCCGGACCATCTTCCTTGGCTGCCGCTCCATCGACTGCATCGAGGCATAGGACCTCTGCATCGGCGCCGAGGCATCGGGCGACTGCATCGACGTCGGTGGTACCGAGACTTTGTCTGCTGATGTCGTCGGACGGAGGTGCATCGTCAGGAGTGCAGGTGAGGGCTGTCCATTCCCCTGCTGGTGGCGGTGAGCCTTCGGGTGGGTCTCCTCCTACCCTGAGGGCTCCTGCGGTACAGCCCCCCCGGGATCGACCCTCTTCGGTCTCGGCCCCGAGGAAGCGACGGATGGATTCTACGTCCTCCTCGTCGGTGCCGGGGAGCTCCGGTGACATGCTTCGGAAGAAGTCGAAGAAGCATCGACACCGGTCTCCTCCCCGTGTCGGCACCGAGAGCTCTGGGTCGCCGAGGGAGTCGGCACCCAGCAGGCATCGGCACCGAGAGGACCGCTCACCCTCTGTTCAGGAGGTGTCGATGCGCTCCACTCTGGACAGGCCGGAACAGCCTCCTCGCCCGGAACAGGTTCTGACGTCGACGCCTGCATCGACCTCTCAGCCTTTTTCTGCAGCCACTCTGAACGAGAGCCTCCGGGCCGTTCTCCCAGAGATTCTGGGAGAGCTGTTGCGCCCTACCCCTCCGGTACCGGCGGTGCTTGCGCCTCCGGTACCGTCGAGCGTGGCGCCGGCTGGTCCATCGCCCAGGTTGAGGTCCCCGACGTCGGTACCGCGTGCGGTGCCGACCGCGGCCACCTCCCAGGAAGGCTCCCCGACTACGTCGGCGGAGGGAGCTTCGCCGATGCGGGCGAGGGAGTCTACCTCTCGACGCCCCCATCGTGGACGTGGCTCCACGGAGTCGAGCCGGGCGAGGTTGCAGACACAGGTCCGTGAACTTGTGTCTGACACCGAGGGTGAGGCCTCGTGGGAGGACGAAGAAGACCCCAGATATTTCTCTGACGAGGAGTCTGGGGGTCTTCCTTCTGATCCCACTCCCTCTCCTGAAAGGCAGCTTTCTCCTCCTGAGAGTCTGTCTTTCGCTTCCTTTGTCCGGGAGATGTCTACGGCCATCCCCTTCCCGGTGGTTGTGGAGGACGAGCCCAGGGCTGAAATGTTTGAGCTCCTGGACTATCCTTCTCCACCTAAGGAAGCGTCCACTGTTCCCTTGCACCATGTCCTGAAAAAGACATTGCTTGCGAACTGGACCAAGCCATTAAGTAATCCCCACATTCCCAAGAAGATCGAGTCCCAGTACCGGATCCATGGGGACCCAGAGCTGATGCGCACTCAGTTGCCTCATGACTCTGGAGTTGTGGATTTGGCCCTAAAGAAGGCTAAGAGTTCTAGGGAGCATGCTTCGGCGCCCCCGGGCAAAGACCCTAGAACCTTAGACTCCTTTGGGAGGAAGGCCTACCATTCTTCTATGCTCGTGGCCAAGATCCAGTCTTACCAGCTCTACACGAGCATACACATGCGGAACAATGTGCGGCAGTTGGCGGGCTTGGTTGATGCTCTTCCCCCTGAGCAAGCCAAGCCTTTTCAGGAGGTGGTCAGGCAGCTGAAGGCGTGCAGAAAATTCCTGGCCAGAGGAGTTTATGACACTTTTGATGTTGCGTCCAGGGCCGCTGCTCAAGGTGTGGTGATGCGCAGGCTCTCATGGCTGCGTGCCGCCGACCTGGAGAATAGAATCCAGCAGCGGATTGCGGACTCGCCTTGCCGTGCGGACAACATTTTTGGGGAAAAAGTCGAGCAGGTGGTAGAGTCTCTCCACCAGCGGGACACCGCATTCGACAAGTTCTCCCGCCGGCAGCCTTCAGCATCTACCTCTACAGGTAGAAGATTTTTCGGGGGAAGGAAGACGGGTCCCTATGCTTCTGGTAAGCGTAGGTACAATCCTCCTTCCCGACAGCCTGCGGCCCAGGCTAAGCCCCAGCGCGCTCGCTCTCGTCAGCAGCGTGCGCCTCAGCAAGGCCCCGCGGCTCCCCAGCAAAAGCAAGGGGCGAGCTTTTGACTGGCTCCAGCAGGGCATAGCCGACATCCAAGTGTCAGTGCCGGGCGACCTGCCGGTCGGGGGGAGGTTGATAGCTTTTCACCAAAGGTGGCCTCTCATAACCTCCGATCAGTGGGTTCTGCAAATAGTCCGGCAAGGATACACCCTCAATTTGGCCTCAAAACCTCCAAATTGTCCACCGGGAGCTCAGTCTTACAGCTTCCAGCACAAGCAGGTACTTGCAGAGGAACTCTCCGCCCTTCTCAGCGCCAATTCGGTCGAGCCCGTGCCATCCGGGCAGGAAGGGCTGGGATTCTATTCCAGGTACTTCCTTGTGGAAAAGAAAACAGGGGGGATGCGTCCCATCCTAGACCTAAGGGCCCTGAACAAATATCTCGTAAAAGAAAAGTTCAGGATGCTTTCCCTGGGCACCCTCCTCCCCATGATTCAGCAAAACGATTGGCTATGCTCTCTGGACTTGAAGGATGCCTACACTCACATCCCGAAACTGCCAGCTCACAGACAGTATCTGCGATTTCAGCTGGGCACACGCCACTTCCAGTACTGTGTGCTACCCTTTGGGCTCGCCTCTGCGCCCAGGGTGTTCACAAAGTGCTTGGCTGTAGTAGCAGCGGCACTTCGCAGGCTGGGGGTGCACGTGTTCCCATATCTCGACGATTGGCTGGTGAAGAACACATCCGAGGCAGGAGCCCTGCAGTCCATGCAGATGACTATTCGCCTCCTGGAGCTACTGGGGTTTGTGATAAATTATCCAAAGTCCCATCTTCTCCCAGTGCAGAGACTCGAATTCATAGGAGCTCTGCTGGATTCTCGGACGGCTCGCGCCTATCTCCCAGAGACGAGAGCCACCAACTTGTTGTCCCTCGTCTCGCGGGTGCGAGCGTCCCAGCAGATCACAGCTCGGCAGATGTTGAGATTGCTGGGCCACATGGCCTCCACAGTCCATGTGACGCCCATGGCCCGTCTTCACATGAGATCTGCTCAATGGACCCTAGCCTCCCAGTGGTATCAGGCCGCTGGGGGTCTAGAGGATGTGATCCACCTGTCCACGAGTTTTCTCAAATCCCTATATTGGTGGACGATTTGCTCCAATTTGACTCTGGGACGTCCCTTCCAAATTCCTCAGCCACAAAAGGTGCTGACCACGGATGCGTCCCTCCTGGGATGGGGAGCTCATGTCGATGGGCTTCACACCCAAGGAAGCTGGTCCCTCCAGGAACGCGATCTGCAGATCAATCTCCTGGAGTTACGAGCGATCTGGAACGCTCTGAAGGCTTTCAGAGATCGGCTGTCCCACCAAATTATCCAAATTCAGACAGACAACCAGGTTGCCATGTACTATGTCAACAAGCAGGGGGGCACCGGATCTCGCCCCCTGTGTCAGGAAGCCGTCAGCATGTGGCTCTGGGCTCGCCGTCACGGCATGGGGCTCCAAGCCACATATCTGGCAGGCGTAAACAACAGTCTGGCCGACAGGTTGAGCAGGATTATGCAACCTCACGAGTGGTCGCTCAATTCCCGTGTGGTACGACAGATCTTCCAGGTGTGGGGCACCCCCTTGGTAGATCTCTTCGCATCTCGAGTGAACTACAAAGTCCCTCAGTTCTGTTCCAGGCTTCAGGCCCACGGCAGACTGGCATCGGATGCCTTCCTCCTGGACTGGGGGGAGGGCCTGCTGTATGCTTATCCTCCCATACCTCTGGTGGGGAAGATTTTGTTGAAACTCAAGCAAGACCGAGGCACCATGATTCTGATTGCTCCTTTTTGGCCGCGTCAGATCTGGTTCCCTCTTCTTCTGGAGTTGTCCTCCGAAGAACCGTGGAGATTGGAGTGTTTTCCGACCCTCATCACACAGGACGAAGGGGCACTTCTGCATCCCAGCCTCCAGTCGCTGGCTCTTACGGCCTGGATGTTGAGGGCGTAGACTTTGCCTCTTTGGGTCTGTCCGAGGGTGTCTCCCGCATCTTGCTTGCTTCCAGAAAAGATTCCACTAAGAGAAGTTACTTCTTCCATTGGAGGAGGTTTGCCGTCTGGTGTGACAGCAAGGCCCTAGATCCTCGCTCTTGTCCTACACAGACCCTGCTTGAATACCTTCTGCACTTGTCTGAGTCTGGTCTCAAGACCAACTCTGTAAGGGTTCACCTTAGTGCAATCAGTGCATACCATTACCGTGTGGAAGGTAAGCCGATCTCAGGACAGCCTTTAGTTGTTCGCTTCATGAGAGGTTTGCTTTTGTTAAAGCCCCCTGTCAAGCCTCCTACAGTGTCATGGGATCTCAATGTCGTTCTCACCCAGCTGATGACACCTCCTTTTGAGCCACTGAATTCCTGCCATCTGAAGTACTTGACCTGGAAGGTCATTTTCTTGGTGGCAGTTACTTCAGCTCGTAGAGTCAGTGAGCTTCAGGCCCTGGTAGCCCAGGCCCCTTACACCAAATTTCATCATAACAGAGTAGTCCTCCGCACTCACCCTAAGTTCTTGCCAAAGGTTGTGTCGGAGTTCCATCTCAACCAGTCAGTTGTCTTGCCAACATTCTTTCCCCGTCCTCATTCCTGCCCTGCTGAACGTCAGCTGCACACATTGGACTGCAAGAGAGCATTGGCCTTCTATCTGGAGCGGACACAGCCCCACAGACAGTCCGCCCAATTGTTTGTTTCTTTTGATCCCAATAGGAGGGGAGTGGCTGTAGGGAAACGCACCATTTCCAATTGGCTGGCAGATTGCATTTCCTTCACTTACGCCCAGGCGGGGCTGGCTCTTGAGGGTCATGTCACGGCTCATAATGTTAGAGCCATGGCTGCGTCGGTAGCCCACTTGAAGTCAGCCTCCATTGAAGAAATTTGCAAAGCTGCGACGTGGTCATCTGTCCACACATTCACATCTCATTACTGCCTGCAGCAGGATACCCGACGCGACAGTCGGTTCGGGCAGTCAGTTCTTCAGAACCTGTTTGGGCTTTAGGATCCAACTCCACCCCCCGAGGGCCCTGTTTGTTCTGTTCCAGGCTGCACTCTCAGTTAGTTGGTAAATTTTTTTAGGTCAATCTCTTTAATGTCCTCGCCGTTGCGAGGCCCAATTGACCATGGTTGTTGTTTTGAGTGAGCCTGGGGGCTAGGGATACCCCATCAGTGAGAACAAGCAGCCTGCTTGTCCTCGGAGAAAGCGAATGCTACATACCTGTAGAAGGTATTCTCCGAGGACAGCAGGCTGATTGTTCTCACAAACCCGCCCGCCTCCCCTTTGGAGTTGTCTTCCCTTGAAGTGTATTGTCTTGCTACATACTGGACTGGCCGGCTCGAGCCGGTTTCGGGCGGGAAGACGGCCGCGCATGCGCGGTGCGCATGGGCGCGCGAGGACTAGCAAAGGCCTTGCTAGTAAACTTTCCGATGGAGGGGGCTGCCGAGGACGTCAACCCATCAGTGAGAACAATCAGCCTGCTGTCCTCGGAGAATACCTTCTACAGGTATGTAGCATTCGCTTTGTTTTCTGGTGTGGAATAAGATTTGAAATCCATGCAGGTAATCTGCATCTTTAGTTATATAAACTGCTATTTATCAAGAAATGTTAGGGATTTTTTTTTCTGTATAGAAAGTGTCGCTTTATAGAAAGGAAGGCAATAAAGCATGTACAGCTTGTATTGTGAATCAGAAATGAGTTGGGCTTTCAGATATGTGTGGGTGCATGAGACCAGAATAGCAGGATGAGACATGGAGGTGTCTGTGATAGCACTGCAGAAATCTGTTCTTCTTTAAATCACCACCAACATTTATCAGGAAAAAAACTGAATTTAAGACAACATAGCTTTAGTACAGCTCTGCCAATTAATGTGTTTCCTTTCTTGTCTGAATGTGTAGGACAGTACCGACCTGCTGCTTTTGTTGAGAATGCTGTCCCTGGGTCAGGGAGCTTGGGATATGATTGACAGCCAAGTCTTCAAAGAGCCTAAACTGGTGCGTTAAATGGAACAAACTCAGTCTATTGGGGAATGGGAATTTTCTAGTCATGATGCAGAAAACTGACAAGGTGCTGTTGACAACTTGGTCTGTTATCTGACTATCTTTTGTTAGACTGGATTAAATGAATTATAGTCCTGGCTGAATGAAAACAATTGAGTAAGGTTAGGGTATAAATTTCCCTGATCTTAGATAAAGTATCAGTATGTGACCCCTGCACCTCCCTCATCTAGGAGGTAAAACTATAAATAAAGCATTAACATTTATCTGAGGACAAGCAGACAATATCCTTGCACAACTAGGTGACATCATCCGACACAGCCCAGTGCAGATGCTGCCCAGCACACTGTCTTTTTAAAAGGCCTTTGGCCAGAACAGTTGAAATCTTTTCTAGATACTAAACAACTGAGATAATATAAGAATCATGTGAAGCCACCACGTGTAGCCTTATTATATGTTAAGTTAATCCACAAATAACTCTTCTCAAGTTTTGACTATGTCCCCGAATAGTGGTCTAAGGAAACGTTGAATATATATATAATGATATGTTATGAATAACAATGTATAATTTTTCCTTTTTTGGGTTATATTTAATGTTGTATTTCTGTACAAGTAGAATTGCTTGTTTAAATATTGAAACTAATAAATAGATTTAAATATAAAAGGCCTTTGGCAGCACCCTACCCTTCCTGGAGGAAAATGGACAAATTCCTTGAGACAGACATGGGAAGCAACTTCTTGCCCTGGGATTTGTAGTATGGAGTTTTGCCGTGATTTGAGTTTCTGCCAGGTACTTGTGACCTGGCTTGGCCACTGTTTGGAAAACAGGATACTGGGCTAGATGGACCATTGGTCTGACCCAGCATGTATACTCTTATGTTCATTTGCAGGTACCTTCCTGCCTGACTTGCGAGCATGGGACCAGCAGTCTTCGTTTTTTCACAGAAGTTTAGAGGTCATGGTTTTGATTTCTCCTCAGCGTGTTTGTTTTCACACTTCCCTGCAAAGATTTTTTTTTGCCTATTTTTCCACATTACTTACATTTTTTTAACACCCTTTAGTGTCTTTAGTCATTTTTGCCCAGTTTTAAGTTTCTTTGATTTTTTTTGCCTCCAGAGGCCCCTTAGGCCTGAGCTCCAGCCAGGTTACATCGACGTTTTTCGGGGGTGAGTTTATTTTTTTTTCTCTCATCATTGAACCATTTGATTTGGTGTTAGCTGTTTTCCCTTCCATGTCCCAGGTGGTTCCCAGTGGTTTCAAGCGCTGTTTCCAATGTAATAGAGAATCATCTCCGGGACTGATCACTTTAACTGGTTTCTCCAGTGTTTGGCGCCAGACCATAATGCTCATTCCTATGTCCTCTGCTTGCACATGCAAAAGAGAACCCAGAGATCCAGGTAGATCAACACAAAATGTTTTTGTTACTAAGTCCAGTCCATCAACATTGGCATCAGAAACATCGGCCCCAACACGGAGTATCGGCATCTAGGAAGTCCCCCCTTCCCCCACCTTGACATTGGGTGCTGTGTTAGGGCCCTGGGACCGGTCTGCATTGGATCTGACACCAAGGTGATGTGAGCCTCATCAGTACCATGGGACTCCAATGCTCAACACACAAGAAGAGCAAGCATCGGTCCTTCTCGAAGTGCAGTGCCGGGAACACCAGGGCATCGGCATCACCAATACCCAAGAAGCGTCACTGTCTACAGGTGCGCTCCCCCTCTCTTGAAGAGGTGCCAGCACTACAGCTGCCTCGCAGCTGGGCTCAGACTTCCAATTTGGCACCAACACATTCACAGACTGTCACCAGACTGGTAATGGCACCCACTTTTGCCAATAGCTGCCCTCCACAACCAGTTCTGGGCCATGCTCTGACTTGCTGCAGCAGCAGAGTGCAATGGCATAGAAGAGCTTGTGCCAGCTGCAGCAGCAGAGTGCAATGGCATAGAAGAGCTTGTGCCAGCCACAGCACAACTCCAGTTGCTTCACACGCCCAGGTTATGCCTTTCACAGGTATGGACGGATGCTCTAATTGCCATCATCACTCAGTTCCACAGCAGCCAGCAGGTCACAGCTTGGCAGATGTTGAGGCTCTTAGGCCACATGGCCTTGACAGTTCACCTGACACCCATGGCACGTCTCCATTTGAGGGAAGCCCAATAGAGCCTATCTTACCAGTGGTCTTGGACCAGAGGGAATTTGGCGGATGTCATCCACATCACTCCCGATTTGGCTTAGTCACTTCTCTGGTGGACCATGTGCACCAGTTTGACCCTGGGACTACCATTCTAAATTCTTTCACCTCAAAGTTGTAACCATAAATATATCTAACCTGGGTTGGGGGGCCCATGTAGATGGGCTTCACACCCGGGAACTTTAGTCTGCCCAGGAAGCCTTGCTGCACATCAACGTCCTCTAGCTCTGGGTGATTTGGAACACTCTAAAGACGTTCAGAGATCAGCTGATGAACCAAATTATCCTGATTCAAACAGACAACTAGGTTGCCGTATATTATGTGAACAGGCAGGGGGTACCGGATCCTACCCTTGAGTCAGGAAACAGAAAGAATGTGGACTTGGGGCACTAGTTTATGGCATGGTGCTCTGAACCACATATCTGGTGGGGAAACAGAACAGTCTGGCAGATAGGCTGAGCAGGAACATGCAACCACATGAGTTGTCTCTCAATGTAAGCTTTACCTGCAAGATCTTCCGAGAGGGGTACACCCCATCAGTGGATCTTTTTGCCACTGATCTCAACAACAAAGTCCCTCAGTTCTGCTCCTGACTCAAATCACACAGCAGGCTAGCGGCAGATGCCTTTCTCCATTTGGAAATGGAGCTTCTATATGTGTATCCTCCTGTTCCTCTGCTAGGGAAGACACTCCAGAAACTCAAGCAAGACAAGGGCACCATGATCCTCATTGCCCCATTCTGGCCAGGACAGGTGTGGTTCCCTCTTCTTCTGGACTTATCCTCTGAGGAACCATGGAGATTGTAGTGTTTTCCGACCCTTAGAACGAGGGGTCTTATCCCAAACTCCAGTCCCTGGTTCTCACAGCCTAGAATTTGCCTCCTTGAACATGCTGGAGGGTGTCTCCAGAGTCTTGCTGGCTTCCAGGAAAGATTCCACCAAAAGGAGTTACTCCTTTAAATGGAGGAGGTTTGCCGTCTGGTGTGAGAACAAGGCCCTCTCACTTTCCCTACCCAAAAACTGCTTGAGTACCTCTTGCACCTCTCAGAGTCTGGTTTAAATAAACAACTCTGTAAGGGTTCACATCAGTGCAATTAGTGCTTTTCATCACTGTGTGGGAGGTAAGCCCATTTCTGGACAGCCTCTAGCTGTTCACTTCATGTGAGGTTTGCTGTTGACAGAGCCCCTTATCAAACTTTCTACTGTGTCATGGGACCTCTACATCATCCTCACCCAGCTGATGAAAGCTTCTTTTGAGCCACTAGATTTCTGTTATCTGAAGTACCTGACCCGTAAGGTACACTTCAGCTTGCAGGATAAGTGAGCTTCAGGCCCTCATAGTGGATCCACTTGACACAAAATTTCATCATGTTTTAAAATTTTTTTATTTTATTTATTTTAGATTTTGGCTCACACCTTTTTCAGTAGTAGCTCAAGGTACACTGGATATTTCTCTGTCCCAGTAGGGCTCACAAACTAAGTTTGTACCTGAGGCAATGAAGGGTTAAGTGACTTGCCCAAGATCACAAGGAGCAGCAATGGGATTTCAACCGGCCACCTCTGGATTTCAAGACCGGTGCTCTAACCACTAGGCCACTCCTCCATCATATCAGAGTAGTTCTCCGCACTCACCCTGAGTTCCTCCCTAAGATGGTGCTGGCGTTCCATCATAACCAGTCAATTGTTCTGCTAACATTGTTTCCCAGCCCACTTGCCTATCCTGACAAAAATGTACTGCACACCTTGACTGCAATTGAGCCTTTGCCTTCTTCTTGGAGTGGACTAAAGCCCATAGACAGTCCACCCAGCTTATTTCTTTTGATCCCAACTGTGTGGGGGTAGCCATCATCAAATACACTTTGTCCATTTTGCTAGCACACTGCATCTCATTCACTTATGCCTGAGCTGGGTTGACTCTACTGCTCACAATGTCAGAGCTATGGTTATGTTGGTAGCCCACCTGAGGTCAGCCTCTGTCAAAGAGATTTACAGGGCTGCAGTATGGTCTTCAGTCCACACACTCACATCTTGCAACAGCCTCGAACAAGATACTGGATGTGACCACAATCCTGCTCTACCCTCCTAGGCCCGTTTTTTTTTCTGTTCCAGGCTGTACCTTCACGACGTTTGTTTTGTTTTCAGGTTGATTGGTTGTTTAGGCCTTGCTCTCTTGCACATCCCTATTGTCCTAGCATTGTTGTTTTCTGTGAGCCTGGTGGCTACAGATTCCCAGTTGTGAGATGATATGGGGAAAGTGAAGTTACTTACCTATAGCAGGTGTTCTTTGAGGACAGCAGGCCAATCATTCTCATAAACCCTCCCTCCTCCTCTTGGAGTTGTGTCTTCCAGCTATATCATTAGACTGCTGTTCACACGCTCGCACATCGGACGGGAAAGCACCATGTTGCATGGTGGGATGCTGCCAAAGGCCTCTTAAATAGACAGGGCACTAAGCAGCGTCCGCTCTAGTCTCCATCGTATGACATCACTCAGGTATGGGAATGATTGGCTTGTTGTCCTCGGAGAGCACCAACTACAGGTAGGTAACTTCACTTTACATGCCAGGTACATGTGCAAATTATTATAATGGCATATATTCTCATGAACACATAAATGCTGACAATTCATTTAAGTGCTGTTCTGTAAATGCACACTTATCTTGCATAGTGTGTGTTTGACAGGTGGGGAGCACTCATGGGCAGGACTCATATTTAACACATTTAACTTACAGCTCTGTAACTGGCACAAGTGCTTGCACCTAACCACATGTTTGTTTCAATTTTGTTTCATTCTCCTTCTACGTAAAGGAGCCTGAGTTGGTCACCAGGTTCTTGCCGCTGCTTCTGTCATTTGTGGTGGATGACTACACTTTCAGTGTGGACCAGAAATTGCCAGTAGAAGAAAAGGTTACAGTTGCGTATCCCAACACTCTGCCAGAGGTCTTCACCAAGTATGTTTAAAAAAAATCTATAAGGAGTTACAGTTCAAAATAGTGTCCTAGTAATTTTATAATGTTAATGAATTGCTGTTTCACTGCTAATTATGAGGTTGTCTTCACAGAGCTACAATTAAACTGCTTCTTAAAAAAAAAAAAAGTCCTATTTACATTGAAATGACAGGAGCAGGTGGTACATTATACAGTAACCTATTTGAGCCATGAGCTTTTGAGGACCAAAGTCTACTTTGTCCATCACCTATAGTTCCTAGCTGAAACGACTAAAATGTATCAAGGATTTACAAACCATCCTGGACAATGATGGTACTCTTTCACAGGCCTTTGATAAGTACTTCTGTCCTGTCATGCCAACAGCCCCCTAATCTCAAATACTCACCAGCAACCAGAAACTGTTCAGCAGTGACATACAGTCAGGGACTGGACCCTTCCAGAAACCCAGGTACCAACTCTGTTATATTTAACTAGGTAGTA
Organism: Microcaecilia unicolor; assembly: GCF_901765095.1. Lineage (NCBI taxonomy): Eukaryota > Metazoa > Chordata > Amphibia > Gymnophiona > Siphonopidae > Microcaecilia > Microcaecilia unicolor. Next base: position 248,177,510 of record NC_044036.1, read on the forward strand.
CTATCATAGAACCCAACAATATCGACTACAGAATATGAGGCTCATTCACCTGTTCTTTCTCAAGTACCCCTCTGCTATCTAAATAGGACAAACAGATCAATCCCTAAGAAAAAATATAAAAGGACACAAATCTAACATTATTTATTTTTCATGTATTTAGATTTTGCTCACACCTTTTTTCAGTAGTAGCTCAAGGTGAGTTACATTCAGGTACACTGGGCTCACAATCTAATTTTGTACCTGAGGCAATGGAGATTGTAAGCTCCTTTGAGCAGGGAATATCCTTCTTTGTTAAATTGTACAGTGCTGTGTAACCCTAGTAACGCTCTAGAAATGTTAAGTAGTAGTAGTAAGGACTTGCCCAAGATCACAAGGAGCAGCAGTGGGATTTGAACCAGCCATCTCTTGATATTAAGACTAATGTTCTAACCACTAGGCTACTCTTTCACTCTATTAGTACTGGCAACATCCCAAAACTGGTAGGAGTACATTTCAACTTTTCAGTGTATACTCTATCAGACTTTAAGGTTGTCATAACTCCTATAAAGGATCCTTAGGTGAAAACTGCCAATTCTGCAGTTTCACACTGAACTCGTCAAAAAGCTTAACACTGTCACCCTAGGCCTGAATAGGGACTGGATTCATGGCTCGCTATAGGTGTGAATGGAGTTAACTGTCCTGAGGTCATCCTGTCTTTGTTCTGTGTCACTCACCACAGTTTGTCACTTAACTGATCTATGCTGTTGTTATCATTTCCTTTCTGCAGTCTTTATTCTGTATCACACCCCCTCCCTCCAGAACCTGTCTGCAACAGGGGCCTTCACACAGAGCCTCGCTCTTCCAGAGGCCCTGCAGCGCTCCCTCCCGATCCCTGCTATTGCTATCTCCTTTATGAACGGGCCACAATCTGACTTCTTTTTACTCTCTTCCCCTGAGCCGCGGGGTGCCCTCCCGGCACATACCTGAAGCCACCCTGGTGGTCTAGTGGATTCTTCGGGGCAGGAAAGATCCCCAGTCTTTCATGCCTGCTGCTGAAACTTCCAGAAGCAGCCTCACGAGACTTGGGGGAGGAGGGAGGGAGGGGAGGGAAGAATATTGTTAAAAAAAAAAAAAAAAAAAAAAAGGTAATATCTGTTTCCCCTTCCTCACACAGCTGGATCTCTGTGCACTCAAGCTGCTGCATCCACGTTGTCTTTCTTTATTGTTGGTGGAATTTTTATTTAATCTCACTTAGATTTTTCAGACATTCCGGCTTGTGCATATGGATTTTACACAGAGGAAGTATAATAAGTAGAGTAGTAATTTATTATAAATCATAATCAGTGTGTCATTTGGAAAGGCTGGTTAAAGGGACACTCTATTCGTGCACTTTTTTTTCTTCTGGTAAAGGGCCACTAAACAGACATCATGTTATGAGAATCAGGTGCTATTCAGAGTTTTTATTTATTTATTTATTTATTTATTTACTTATTTATAGCTTTTTATCCCATTTAGATTGAAACCTGGGAGCATTTAAAATCTTTTTTTTTTCCTAGTCCTACATCAAAAGAAAAAAAAGATGGCATGTGGGAACTTGCTCCTTTTGCTTTGTGGAATTAAGTGCTATATTATAAAAATGCATTTGCTTTTTTTTATTACTACTATTTCTCAGAGAAGGTATTAATTAATGAGGGAATGGTTTCCTTTATACAATGATCCACAAGATCCTCCATGGCGAATCTCCAAGCTACATGACCAACTTGATCAATCTCCCAGCCAGAAATGGGTCCAAATCTTCCCGAACATATCTCAATCTTCATCTTCCCAACTGCAAAGGCCTCAAATACAAAACCTACTATGCATCCAACTTCTCCGTTATAGGTAGCCAATTCTGGAACGCAATACCACGACACATCCGAACAACCAATGAACATCTACCCTTCCGAAAGCTGCTGAAGACTTACCTCTTCAAACAAGCATACCAAAACAACCCAACTTAAATCTCGAACATAACTCCACACCACCAACACTACCCATATTCCAATCCTCTCCCCCACATCTCCCCCTTTGTTCTACTTGCTTGACTTAAACATCACTTGATACTTTGTATCATACGTTGTGTATCTATGTAACACTCTGTACCATATCTTGTACCACACTTTGTGTTATCTCTATGTATCTTGCACCATAGCTTGTAAGCTGCACTGAGCCTGCTATCAAGCAGGAAAGAGCGGGGTATAAATAAATGAATAAATGCAGAACTGTCCAGTCTAAATGTGCCTTGTCCAGTTCATCACACTATTAGCAGCCAAGTTCATACAAAGTTAATTATGTTCAGTGGAAAATAAATCTGTTGGCTCAGGCTACTTTGCTATGTGAATATTACATATTAAGAGGATTTGTTTGACTTCATTTATCCAGTCCTTACATGCACATGGTTTTGCTTTTTAAACCCAAAGTTTTCCTATGATAGCATGTACTGATGGCTGAGTGTGCAGCTTCTGTTACAAGACTAACAGGAAAATATTCCACAGTGAAGTAGTAAGTTAGTGAGGGGCAGATTCAAAGCATGCAGAATTCTTGCTAATCAAGGAAAGCCTGCCAGACACATGCATTCAAAGCTTGTGCAGTAAGAGCGGCTTCACTGTGTACATGTCCGAAGAAAATAAAGTGCCAGCACACATCTGCGTATATTGTTCTATGGATAAATATTAGCCTCACAGAAATTTTTGCATATAAAATTTTTGCTAGGTTGATATTTACGCAGAGAGCAACATTTTAGTTCAAGCACAAATGTGTGCTGGCAGTTTAGTTTTTTTCAGATATATGCACAGAGCTGTTATGGTGGCAGAAAAACGGGGAAAAAAACCTAACATTAAATACTTCCATCTAACACTATCTCAGACCTGGATGTAAATTTCTGACATTGTATGCGCTTTTAAAATATGTTTACCTCTGTGCATTATGGAAGAATGCCTAATGGACTCATTACCGTGCATTTTAATATGCTGTGTGCTGATGTCTACTACACAAGTTAAATGTCACAGTAAACTCCTTTCTGCATCATGCTGCCAGTAGCATGTGCACAGAGCACTCATGCCTACAACGGCTTTCTGTATTAGCCCATTTCTCATTTTTATTATACCAGACTACCATGGCTAGCCTTTTGAAAGTTCTAATTACATTGAGTTACAATATGTTCTGGATTCTGTTAAACACAAAAATTCCATTTTCTATAATCTTTGAAGTGTTGTTTTCTGGTATGCTATTTTTCATCAAGAAATAACTGAGTTCATTTCTCTACCACAATAGATTCCTGCGGGAGAACCGGGTAGCCTGTGAGGTTGGGCTCTACTACGTGCTTCACATCACAAAACAGAGGAACAAGAATGCTCTTCTGCGACTCCTTCCATCACTGGGTAAGCTGTAGGCTTCTTGTTTCTGCTTTGATTTGTTAAATTTTTGGCAGGGCTGTAAAGAAGCGTTGACAAGTGCGTAAATTGTTTAACAAGTAAATAAATGGATTCTAGGCACCATTCAGAAATAGATGTGTGTTGCTACTTGACTGCAACTTGTTATAAAAGGGTTGTTTCTTGCCAGCCACTCACCCTTGTACCCATGGCCCTGAAAACAGGGGGCTGATATAAAAAAGAAATTGGGGCTATTAAAATATGCCATATTTTGAGCCAAACTTAAGAGCATAAATTATTAGCTGAAAATTCATCTGATGGTAAGAGCTTAAAAGTTATGCTATTCATTTACGTAGCATTATGAACCTAATTTATCAGACTATGACCCCATTTATGTTGATCTCTAGAGAATGTGAGCTGTGGACATACCACCTACGTCATGACCCAAATGTAGGTTTTGTGACTCCGTTTGGGGTCACAACCCACAATGTGGGAAGGATGCTTCATTGTTCTTCCAGCCCAGGCCCAAGTCCGTTTAACATCGACTAGGGAGTGTCAGTTTTTTTGGTACGCTCCGTTTATGTGGAATCAACTCCCCTTAGATATTTGGGAGTTTAAGCAGTTTAAAGTAAAAATTAAAAACTTAATCTTTTTTCAAAAATTTTGAGTCAAGTAGTCTGTTGTGATTTGGTTGGGTAACATGCAAGGGTGGAAAAGCTTGGTAGTGTGGGGGAGGGGGTAAGGGATTAGATGTGGGTTCTGTGTGAGTCTCTCATATTTTATGGCATTCTTTTCTGTTTTTTATTGGATTTTTTATATTGTTAAACCACACTGACCTTGTATTACAAAATAGAGTGGCAAGCCTTGCTGCTTACATTGTTAGAGGGGAGCTGTGCTCACATTTTAACTTCTTTTCTGTCATCTCTGGCAGAAGAATATTTGAAGGAAGCACCAGTAAGGTTAACCTAGTGTTTTTGTTTATTAAAATTTGATAAATCACTTTTTTTCAGTGTGTAATCAAAGCAATGTACAAAATAAAAAAAAATAAGATAGAAAAGAACACCAATAATAATGGGAAAGTAGCATATAAAAACGATGTACAAAATATAAAAATATATAAATTTAGAAGAGAAGAAATTGCCAATAATAATGGGAAATTAGCCAATCATATCAAAAGACAGTTATCCAAGACTACTATCAGGTGCTACAGTCTCTGCATCCAGAGTATGTTTATGCTTGGATTTTGCAGTGGAAACATACAATGATGCAGCCTTCTCAGATATCTTCTTGCATCTGCTGACCAGTAATATCACACTGCTGTCTGATGAGTTTGGCCTGGAGGACTTCTGCTCCAGCCTATTTGATGACTTCTTTCTTGCTGCATCTGCAAGGTAGGTCCTGCCTATCATCACTGGTTTATTTCCAGAGCAAATCCTTCCCTTCTGTTTGGTAGAAAAATATATCCACTTCTGCTCTCAAGACCTAAATCTATATTTTTAATGTAGGTGAATAAATTGCAAATTAGAACATAATTAAAGACACTTTTTTGTATAAAATAATCTGGTAATTAGCCATAAGGTTTTTGTTGGGAAATAGCCTCTGCCAGTCTTCTATACATGGATACATTGCTTAATAACCTAACAAATCTCCATTGATATGTGCTTTGTATATTTCTTGTTTGTTTGTAATTTACAATTGAGTTCAGTAAAATTATATTAAAAAAATAACCTAACAAAAACCCGAAGACACTGCTTGACTTCATATGCATTTAATGGCATTGTCTTGGGATTTCTCATTGGCTGAGTGAATAAAGGAAGGCAGTTTGAATCAAATTGGGGTCAGTTTTCTAAATATCCATATTAGAACAAAGTTTGTAGAACTTCTTTGTAAACTGCTTTGATAAATCCTCAGACTTCAAAATGTGGTCTAGAAAAAGTAATAATGTGGTATGTGCTTTGCACCAGTTTTTTGTTTTTTTTTTAATTGTACACCACTGTGGCAATTTCTGAAGAGTGGTATATCAAACGTTAAAAAAAAAAACTTCTTGTAGTCGTTAATATGGAGGCCCATCAGAAATATACCAGGAGAACGTTCTAAGGAAATCAAAGAAAATAAGGCCTAAGCACTGGCATAGTTCATCATCTGAACCCAGGAATCAATGTTCCCTCTAAGGACTGTTATTCAGCTACATAAGTACATAAGTACATAAGTACATAAGTACATAAGTAGTGCCATACTGGGAAAGACCAAAGGTCCATCTAGCCCAGCATCCTGTCACCGACAGTGGCCAATCCAGGTCAAGGGCACCTGGCACGCTCCTCAAACGTAAAAACATTCCAGACAAGTTATACCTAAAAATGAGGAATTTTTCCAGTCCATTTAATAGCGGTCTATGGACTTGTCCTTTAGGAATCTATCTAACCCCTTTTTAAACTCCGTCAAGCTAACCGCCCGTACCACGTTCTCCGGCAATGAATTCCAGAGTCTAATTACACGTTGGGTGAAGAAAAATTTTCTCCGATTCGTTTTAAATTTACCACACTGTAGCTTCAACTCATGCCCTCTAGTCCTAGTATTTTTGGATAGCGTGAACAGTCGCTTCACATCCACCCGATCCATTCCACTCATTATTTTATACACTTCTATCATATCTCCCCTCAGCCGTCTCTTCTCCAAGCTGAAAAGCCCTAGCCTTCTCAGCCTCTCTTCATAGGAAAGCTATTGGATGTTTAGCACAGTTTAGAAGGAACGTTGCTCCCCATTTAGGAACACCCCTATTATGCACATTGTACACACTCCAGGGAATTATAAATAAAACAAAAATCAGAATAATGCATACCAATATAATACAACATATTAAAGCAGTATTCTGGAAATATATGCAGGTAGTTTAGCACTTGGTTCTCAGTCAGTCCTAGCTCCTTAATCCAGTATCTTCTTAATCCAGTGCAGTAGCGCTGTAACAGAAATCTTGAGGTTACCGGCAACCATAAAATGATTATCTCTAATATTTTTGGTAGATTGCTAAATGGCCACCAGGCTTCAGCTGTGCTAGCCTTTAGTTTACTGCAGAGTTACTAAACTTTAAGTACAACTAATACAGATAATATGTATTATCTGTGCCAAATGGTTAGTGCAGCAGGCTGAGAAGCAAGGAAGCCAGGATTCAAATCCCAAGGCTACTCCTTGAGTTCTTGGACAAGTCACTTAACTCTTCATTCCATATCATCATGCTGATCAATCCATAGACTGGTGGTGTGTGGTTGTGTCCATCTACCAGCAGGTGGAGGTAGAGAGCAATCCTTTTGCCTCCCTATATGTGGTCATGTGCTGCCGGAAACTCCCCAGTATGTTCTCTATCTCAGCAGGTGGTGGTCACACACAGCAGCAGCTCTGGCTAGGCCTCCAAGCCTAACTTTTAGGTTTTGTTGAGTGCCTGGGGTTGAGGGCTCTTCTTGAGCAAGTGCAAACCTGGTGGCGCCAGGTCCCTCCTTTTCTCCCCCCTCCCGCTGGCTCTGTTTAAAAAAAAAAAAAATTTTTTTGACGTCCTTAAGGGCGTTTATTTCGACGTTTATTTGAATGTTTATTGCAGCTACTCACTGGGACACCAGGTCGTTACAGCTCGGAGCGAGAAGCAGGTAATTTTTACCTTTTTATAGCGGGCAGGGGGTTCCCCGATTGATCTCCACGTGGCCTATGGCGTCGGAGGGCGAGGGCGCGAAGAATCGCTCCCCGGACCGCGTGTGCGCTTCTAGCGGGGATGCGGGGGTTTTAAAGTCTGATTCGCCCTTGTTGGGTGTCAGTTTGGAGGCCGGTCAGTGTCCCGGGTCTTCCTCCGGCGCTGCGGTTTTTCCCGCCATAAACGCCCATCCCCCGCTGCTCGCCTCCGCCATCTTGGCCGGCCACTCTGCTCGGACGGCTTCTTCTTGGGCCGCCCTTGAGCTGGGAGACGTTCATGCCATGGCCGCCCTTGATTTGGGTGACAGCAAAAAAGCGGCTAAAGTTAAGCGCCGTTCTTCCCGCGCGGCTCCTTCGCAGAGTGTCGCGCCGGACGCCATCTTGGATGCGCAGCATGTTGCTCCCCCGCTCTTGCGAGCGCCGGTTGAGGGTGCGTCTAGGGCTGTGGCCCAGGCTGCTGAAATTCACAGTCTGGGGGGTTTCTCCCCCGAGTTTATTTTGCTGCTGCATCAGGCCTTCCTTATGCAAAACGCTGCCCTTTCTCCCTTGTCCGATAACGGGGTTGAGGTCCCCGGAAGTAAACACCCTCGGGTGGATTCCCAGGCCTTAGAGGACGCTGTTTCCTCTGATGTAGATGAGGGCAGCGTATCTGAGTTCTCCCAACGGTCCTTTGGGGATTCCTTGGAGGAGACGGATTCCCGCTCGGATGGAGCGGATGACCCCTCTGCAGCGCGGATCTTTCGCTCAGAGGATTTGCCCAACCTGTTACTTCAGGCCATGAGCATTTTGAAGATTTCCTCGCCAGAGGACGTCTCTCCCTTAGCCCCTGTTGGCTCTGCCATTATGCTGGGGACGAAGCGCCCGCCTAGAACCTTCCACGTGCATGATGCCATGCACACCTTAATTTCGGCTCAATGGGATGTCCCGGAAGCGAGCCTCAAAGTGGCTAGGGCTATGTCCCGCCTCTATCCTTTGCCTGAAAGTGAGCGTGAGGCCTTTGTTTGGCCTACCGTGGATTCTTTAATCACTGCGGTGACTAAGAAAACGGCGTTGCCGGTGGAAGGTGGCACGGCACTAAAGGACGCCCAAGACAGAAGATTGGAAGCGGCTTTAAGGTCGTCCTTCGAGGCGGCTGCCTTAAGTTTGCAGGCCTCAGTTTGCGGCTCCTATGTGGCCAGGGCGTGCCTGACGATGGTGCAGCGGGTTTCCCCCTCGGATCCTTCCTTGAGGGCTGATTGGCCGGCCCTGGAATCGGGCTTGGCTTATTTGGCAGACTTACTGTATGATGTCTTGAGAGCCTCGGCTAAAGGTATGGCTCAGACAGTCTCTGCGCGGCGCTGGCTTTGGCTGAAACATTGGTCTGCGGACCACGCCTCTAAGTCCCGCCTGGCTAAGTTGCCTTTTAAAGGCAAGCTGCTCTTTGGGGTCGAGCTGGACAAAATCGTGACCGATCTCGGCACGTCTAAGGGCAAGAGGTTACCAGAGGTCAGGGCTCGGGCCAGTGCTCGCCCCGGTATCACCAGAGGACGGTTTCAGGAAGCCCGTCGGTACCGCCCGGGCAAGTCGGGCTTTTCTGCCCCCTCTTCCTTCAAAAGGAACTTCTCCCCCAAGCAGCATTCCTTTCGCAGAGACCGCCGTCCCGGAGGTACGCCCTCCGGTCCTCCCCCAGGGTCTCGTACCCAATGACGGGGTCCTGGTCCATGGCCCAGTGCAGATTGGAGGACGCCTGTCCTCGTTTCTGGGCGAGTGGACCAGAGTAACTTCAGACGCTTGGGTGCTGGAAGTCATCAGAGACGGCTACAAGTTAGAGTTCTGCCGACCCTTAAGAGACGGGTTTGTACTCTCTCCCTGCAAGTCTCCGGTCAAAGCTGTGGCAGTGCAGCAGACCTTGGACAACCTGATACGCCTGGGTGCGGTCGTCCCGGTGCCAGAAAATCAGATTGGTAAGGGACGTTACTCCATTTACTTTGTGGTACCAAAGAAAGGAGGTTCTGTCCGGCCTATCCTCGACCTCAAAGGGGTCAATCGGGCCTTGAAAGTGCGGCACTTTCGCATGGAGACTCTCCGCTCTGTTATAGCGGCAGTGAAGGCAGGAGAGTTCTTGGCTTCCTTGGACATCAAGGAAGCGTACCTGCATATTCCCATCTGGCCTCCTCATCAACGCTTTCTGCGTTTTGCAGTCCTGGGCCGACACTTCCAGTTCAGAGCCTCCCTTTCGGGTTGGCTACTGCTCTGCGGACCTTCTCCAAAGTAATGGTGGTCATCGCGGCCTTCCTGCGAAAGGAAGGAGTACAAGTCCATCCTTATCTGGACGACTGGTTGATCCGAGCCCCCTCTTATGCAGAGTGCGGCAAAGCTGTGGACCGGGTGGTTGCTCTTTTGAGCTCCCTGGGGTGGATCATCAACTGGGAGAAGAGCCAGCTGCGCCCGACTCAGTCCCTGGAGTATCTGGGAGTTCGATTCGACATCCAAGTGGGCAGAGTGTTCCTGCCAGACAATCAGATTGTCAAACTTCAGGCTCAAGTGGACCAGTTCCTAGTAGCCTCTCCTCTTCGGGCTTGGGACTATGTGCAGCTGTTGGGCTCTATGACGGCCACGATGGAAGTAGTGCCCTGGGCCAGGGCTCATATGAGACCACTACAACTCTCTCTGCTGCAGCGCTGGACTCCAATGTCGGAGGATTATGCTGTGCGCCTTCCCTTGGTCCCGGCAGTGCGCAAGGCGCTGAGCTGGTGGGTGCAGACAGACAAGTTGTCTGCAGGAATGCCTCTGGTGACCCCGGAGTGGATTGTCGTCACGACGGACGCCTCTTTGTTGGGCTGGGGAGCCCACTGCTTGGGAAGGACAGCGCTGGGGCTCTGGTCTCCTGCAGAGGCAAAGTGGTCTATCAACCTCCTGGAACTCAGAGCCATTCGGTTGGCGCTTTTGGAGTTCATCCCGGTACTGGCGTTGAAGCCAGTACGGGTCCCGTCGGACAATGCCACGGCTGTGGCCTATGTCAACCGCCAGGGAGGTACCAAGAGCGCCCCTCTAGCCAAGGAGGCCATGAATCTATGCCAGTGGGCGGAAGCGAACCTGGAACAGCTGTCAGCGGCCCACATTGCCGGAGTCATGAATGTCAAGGCGGACTTTCTCAGTCGCCATACCTTGGAGCCCGGAGAGTGGCAGCTATCTGCTCAGGCGTTCTTGGACATCACGAAGCGCTGGGGCCAGCCGAGCCTAGATCTGATGGCGTCATCGGCCAATTGCCAAGTGCCGCGCTTTTTCAGCAGAGGACGGGACCCTCGATCCCTGGGAGTAGATGCTCTCCTCCAACAGTGGCCGACACAGGAGCTTCTCTATGTGTTCCCGCCCTGGCCCATGTTGGGCAGGGTGCTAGACCGGGTGGCAAAGCATCCGGGCCGGATAATCCTGGTGGGTCCGGACTGGCCCAGACGTCCCTGGTATGCGGACTTGATCAGGCTCTCAGTGGACGATCCTCTGCGGCTGCCAGTGGAGCAGGGCCTGTTGCATCAGGGTCCCGTGGTGATGGAGGATCCCTCCCCCTTTGGTCTTACGGCCTGGCTATTGAGCGGCAGCGTCTGAGAAAGAAGGGCTTCTCAGACAAGGTCATCGCCACTATGCTGAGAGCGAGGAAGCGCTCTACTTCTACTGCTTACGCCAGGGTTTGGCGTACCTTTGCAGCGTGGTGTGAAGCAGGCTCACTTTCTCCCTTCACTGCTCCAATTTCTTCAGTGTTGGCGTTCCTGCAAGAAGGTCTGGAGAAAGGCCTGTCGCTCAGTTCCCTTAAAGTCCAGGTAGCGGCTCTGGCTTGCTTCAGGGGCCACCTGAAGGGTGCTTCCCTGGCTTCGCAGCCAGATGTGGTGTTCTTTCTCAAGGGAGTTAATCACCTGCGCCCTCCTCTGCACTCAGTGGTGCCTGCGTGGAATCTCAACCTGGTGCTAAGAGCCTTGCAGAAGCCGCCTTTTGAACCCTTGTCAAGGGCTTCTCTGAAAGACCTGACGTTGAAAGCAGTCTTTTTGGTGGCTATCACTTCAGCCAGAAGAGTTTCCGAGCTCCAGGCACTCTTATGTCGAGAGCCCTTTCTGCAGTTCACGGAGGCAGGAGTGTCTATTCGCACAGTGCCTTCCTTCCTGCCCAAGATTGTTTCTCGCTTCCATGTGAATCAGCAGCTCTGTCTCCCTTCCTTTCGTAGGGAGGACTACCCAGAGGAATACTCTGCTCTCAAATATCTGGATGTGAGACGAGTCATCATCAGATACTTGAAAGTGACCAATGATTTCCGGAAGTCGGATCATCTGTTTGTCCTGTTTGCAGGTCCTCGTAAGGGTCTGCAGGCTGCTAAGCCTACAGTGGCAAGATGGGTCAAGGAAGCCATTGCAGCGGCTTATGTGGCCGCGGGGAAGGTGCCGCCTATCCAGCTTAAGGTTCACTCCACTAGAGCTCAGGCGGCCTCGATGGCAGAGGCCGGGTCCGTCTCCTTGGAAGAGATTTGCAAGGCGGCAACTTGGGCATCGGCCCATACCTTCTCCAGGCATTACCGCTTGACTGTGGCTGCTCGGGCGGAGGCCCGGTTTGGAGCTTCAGTGTTGCGGTCAGGGATTTCAATGTCCCGACCTGGGTGAGTACTGCTTCGGTACATCCCACCAGTCTATGGATTGATCAGCATGATGATATGGAAGGTAAAATTATGTATCATACCTGATAATTTTCTTTCCATTAATCATAGCTGATCAATCCATAGTCCCTCCCAGATATCTGTATTGTTTATATTCTGGTTGCATTTCAGGTTCCAGTTTAGTCTTCAGTTCCTGTTCAGGAGGACTTCGTGTTCAAGTTTTTTCAATGGATTCTTCAAGAGTTGAGATGAATTTGTGTTACAGTGAGCTGCTGCATTCCTCTCCCCTCCGTTTTGCGGGGCTGGATTGAGACATAAATTCTGCCGGCGCTCCCTCCCGCTTCGTGCGGCTGTAGGGCAGCTTTGTACCCCTCCCGCTTCGGCAGTGTTAGGGTCAGTCAGCTCCTCCCGCGGTTGCGGTTGCAGGATAAGCCAGATCTCCCCGCATCGGCGGGGTGGTGTCCCTCCCCCGCTCTGCAGGGATGAGCTGGACGGATTCCCCTCCCCCACTTGTGTGGGGATGAGCTGGGTTAATTCCCCTCCCCCGTTTCGGCGGTGGTGAGCTGGGCAAAGTGTCCCTTTGTGGGTGTAATTCTCTAAGTGCTGAGTCCTGCAGATGGAGCTTGGATATCGACATACTGAGGAGTTTCCGGCAGCACATGACCACATATAGGGAGGCAAAAGGATTGCTCTCTATCTCCACCTGCTGGTAGATGGACACAACCACACACCACCAGTCTATGGATTGATCAGCTATGATTAATGGAAAGAAAATTATCAGGTATGATACATAATTTTACCTTGCCCCAAGTACAAAACTTTATAAGCCCACCAAGGACAGGAAAATACCTATACAAAACAAATAAAAAACACTAGTATGTGAAGTTTTTCAAATTTATATATCTAGAAAGGAGAAAATCCCTCAGAAACCTATAGGATTGTGCATCCTAGGTTTACAACAGAAATGAATGTTTTTACCATTAATGAGTTTCTATCATAGGGATTTATAGAGAACTCCTTTTTTCTTTAAAATTTAGCAATTTCATAGAATATGTGCTAAACTTAAATTCCTTGTCATCAAGCAGATGAAGCCATTACGTATGGGTTGTGTCCATCAACCAGCAGGGGGAGATAGAGAGCACTCAACTTTTCACAGTGCCTCATGGCCAGCCAGCTCCACTACCTCTTCAGTATTCTCTATCTCCCCAAGCAGGGTGGCTGCAGCTTCTTCGAGCGCCATCAAAAATCTGCCTGGGGGTGGCTCCTGGCTTGCCAGTTGTTAGCCGGGGTGTTAGAGGCTATAGCAGCTTCACTTTGAAGGCACATAGGTTAGCCCTTTCCCTGTCTTACCCATGCCCCCGTGGATGTGGACATATTAGCTTGCTTTTCCCTGTCCTTTCCCACTCAGTGGTTGCAGGCACATTGGTTCGCCTTTCCCTGCCTTTCCCACTCATCTGAGCCTCCAGAGTTCTTATTACCTCTGCTTTCCTCACAGCGTTAAAAAAAAAAAAAAATGGAACAGAGGTTTTGCTATGATACTGTGATACTCGGTCTGGTGAGGTAAGAGTGTTTTCTAACTCCTCTGGGGTGGGCCCGCGATCGGGGCGTTTTTGGCGCGAAACCGCCATTTTGAATTTTCCCGCTGTTTTCGGCGATGGCTGCAGAGAATGTAAAGCACTGTTCCTGGTCTGGCAAGCGCAAATCAGCAGCGGGGCTCTGTAAATCGTGCTGTACAGGTGTAAGAGCCGGCCCGAGCATGGCGAGCGATGATTCTTCCCGCTCAGAGCTGGCCAGCGGACGCCATTTTGAATTCTCCGCATGGCGCGGCCTCCGTAGAGACGGAGAGCCCTGAGCCTGGGGGGGGACCTCGAATTGAGGCTATTCAGGGAGCAGCTAGCCCCGGACGGGATCTGGGTGCCCAGGGCGAGTTTTTCTCCCCTGATTTTGTGTTATTATTGCATAAAGCATACATGCTGAAAAGAGCTCTCCCTCAAGGGTTGTCTGAGGCCCCTTCTATTGTCGTCGTCCCCCCCCCCCCCCCCCCCCCCCCCCGGTTGATTCTGGCCTGGGACTGCCCGCTGAGGCTATTTTCCCTGATAATTGGCATAAAGAAAAGCATAGAAGGGCTAATTCCCCTTCAGATTGTGGTGCACCTCCTCCCCCCCCCCCCCCCCCCCCCCTGTGGTCGGGCCGTGAGGATTTGGAGAGTTCTGGCAGGCCTTCGTGGTCTGATGAGCCAGAGTCAGGTGCAGAATTACCACAGGATCTGGATGATCCCTCCGCGGTGAGGATTTTCCACTATGATGAGCTGCCAGCGCTTATTTCAGATGCCCTACAGGTCCTTTCTATTGAAGAGCCTGACAGTGGCACGGCCTCCTCTGTGAATCCTAGGATGGCTAGTACCAAAAAGCCTGCTCGAGCCTTTCCTTTGCATGACTCTACCCAAGAGCTTATTTCTGCTCAGTGGGCTGACCCCGAGGGACCTTTGAAAGTTTCCAGGGCTATGGGGCAATTATTCCCTCTGCGTGAGGAGCATTTGGCTCGCTTTGCAATGCCTAAAGTAGATGCCCTAGTCACTGCGGTAACAAAGAGAACTACCCTCCCTGTGGAAGGAGGAGTTGCCCTGAAGGATATACAAGACCTTAGGCTTCCAGCGGTCCTTTGAAATTGCAGGTCTTACTGTTCAGGCGTCTGCATGCAGTTGTTATGCTGCTAGAGCCTGCCTGGTGTGGTTGCAACAGGCAGTGGAACAGCCCGGAGATGGAGCGGAGCCCTTCTCGGATGTGGCTCCGCGGCTGGAGTCGGCCTTGTCCTTTTTGGCTGATGCCCTTTATGATATTGTCAGAGCTTTGGCTAAACAAATGGCAGTAGCAGTGGCGACTCGCCGTCTTATTTGGCTACGACATTGGGCAGCGGACATGGCCTCTAAGCAAAGGTTGGTGAAGTTGCCCTTTCAAGGCCTTCTCCTATGGTGAGGAGTTGGAAAAAAAAATTGTTAAAGGCCTGGGAGATCCTAAACCCCAGCGCTTGCCCGAAGATAGGCCAAGGCCTTCCTCCAAGGGCCAGGCGGCCCACTCCTCTTATAGACCTCGCTTCCATGAAGCTAGAAGGTACCGCCCGGGGCGTTCTGCTGGGTTCACTTCTCGTGCCCGTTTTTCAGCAGAGGGACTCCTTTCGCTCGGACAAGTGTTCCGCAGCCACCAGCTCTAGGCCTGGAGTTCAGGGGCGACCCTCTCAATGATGGTGCACCGGACCCCTCCTCGCTTCCTGTCATCGGAGGACATCTTTCCCTCTTTGCCGAGGAGTGGGCCAATGTTTCCTCAGATCAGTGGGTTCTGGACCTGATCAGAGATGGCTACAGAATAGAATTCAACGCCCCAGTAAGAGACGTGTTTGTGGAGTCCCGATGCGGTTCTGCCGCCAAATGGGCGGCGGTAGAGGAGACTTTGCAAGGTCTGATTCAGTTAGGGGCCGTGTCCCCGGTACCTCCCACCGAACACGGCTACGGCCGATACTCCATCTACTTTGTGGTGCCGCGAAAAGGTGGGTCTTTTCGCCCTATTCTGGACTTAAAAGAATTAAACAAGTCCCTGAGAGTGCGGCATTTCCACATGGAAACCCTGCGCTCCCTCATTGCTGCGGTACAGCCAGGAGAGTTTCTCGCGTCTCTAGACCTGAAAGAAGCTTACTTGCACATACCAATTTGGCCCCCACACCAGAAGTTTCTGAGGTTTGCGGTGTTGGGAAAACATTTCCAGTTCCGGGCCTTGCCTTTTGGCCTCGCCACAGCTCCCCGAACCTATATAGTTCAAAAAAGCTGTAGGCTCTATCACTGGTTAACGTACTTTCAATCGTTTGTCTTTCAAACAAAATGGCGCTCATACATCACACGCCGTCTGAGCCCTATAAATAGAACACTGGGAACAACTGACTTAAAGTGACCACTGCGTTATGAATTCTATATAATTAGACTTTCACTTGTGGAGTGGAGGAGTGGCCTAGTGGTTAGAGCCACCGGTCTTGCAATCCAGAGGTGGCCGGTTCAAATCCCACTGCTGCTCCTTGTGATCTTGGGAAAGTCACTTAACCCTCCATTGCCTCAGGTACAAACAGATTGTGAGCCCTCCTAGGACAGAGAAATATCCAGAGTACCTGAATGTAACTGACCTTGAGCTTCTACTGAAAAAGGTGTGAGCAAAATCTAAATAAATAAATTCAATTAATAGAACACGTGCCAGTCAATTTTGTTATTCAGTCCCATAGGTTCCAATGTTTTCAATTTAAATGTCCATTTGGCTTCTCTCTGTTGTAGCATTAATTTTCTGTTACCTCCCCTCTGATTTCTTACTACTCGATCAAGGACACAATACTTGAGATCTTCAAATTTGTGTTTAAATGTAATACAATGTTCAACCAATGGTTCTTTCAAGTTCTGTCTGACAATATTGGATCTGTGTTCCATCATTCTGATTTTTAATGCCCTTGTCATTCCTACATAAAGTTTGTGACACGGGCACTCAATGACATAAACTACAAAATCAGTTCTACAATTGGTAAAGTGAACTAAAGGATATTCTTGTCCATTTAGAACGGCATTGAAACTTTTAGTTTCCAATGTAATCTTACAGATTTGGCACATGCCACATTTGTAGTGTCTCTTGATCTTTCTGTTCATATTCACTTGCGATGGAAGTGCTGCTGGGCTCAATTTTTCCTTTAAGTTCCTACCTCTTGCAAATGCTATTCTTAAATTTGTGTTATGGAATGTGGGATTGGTTTGCGTGATCTCCCAGTGTCTTCTCACCATTTTAGAGATTTCTGGGCTCGACGATGTATATTTCATTCTCCCAGGACAAGCAGGCTGCTTGTTCTCACATGTGAGTCGACGTCCGCGTCAGCCCAGGAATCGGCATTTTGCAAGCAAAATATAAACAAAGTCTTCTGGCGCGGACTGATTTGCCGCATGATTGTGCCTCCTCAGTTTTCTTTTCTCCGCATTGAGGTGCGGTAGTTTTTTTCTGCGCGCCTCTCAGGCCCAGGAAAGAGTCTTCGAGTTTTCGATTTTTTCTTCTAATTTTTCTTTATTTTATTATTATTGTCATTACAAAAAAAAAAAGCTCCCGTAGTGTACTTTTAGTTTTGTTCCCTTTCAAGTTTCCTTTGTTTTTCGTCACGGCCGGTTTTTAGGCCGCACGGTCGGGTTATTCCCTTATTTTTGTTTCCTTTTTCTTTTATCAGTCACAATCACGTCTTTTCATTTCACCGAAGCCATTTTTCCTTCCATGTCATCGAAGACACCCAGCGGCTTCAAACGTTGTACTCGGTGCAACCGGACCATCTCAGGTACCGATACCCATGCCTGGTGTATCCAGTACCTTGGGCTCGACCATAGCCCAGCCACTTGCAGTCTGTGTCTTCATATGAAGAAATGGACCCAAGCGTCTTGAGAAGCCCAACGAGAAAAGCTTTTTGGGGCTCGGTCCGATTCCTGGTCCGACGTGGACGTCAACCCACATGTGAGAACAAGCAGCTTGCTGTCCTTGGAGAATACCTGCTACAGGTAAGTATCTTCGCTTTACCATGGTGCATGTGTTGTCCTGTTTTTCCTTCTGACCTGCACCTGATAATAAGAGCTCTCTGTTGTTGAATTTGGCTCTTTTATATGCCTTTTTCACGGTTTGTTTAGAATAGCCTCGGTCCAATAACTTATTTGTTAAATTTTTTGCTTGTTGTTTATATGTATCACTGAGCAAATTCGCTGTATTCTTAGCATTTGCGACAATGGTAAACTGTTCTTTAGTTGTGTTGGATGACAACTAGTGTTGTGCAAAAATGTGTTTCTATCAGTTGGTTTTTCATGTACTTTCGTTGAGAGCTGTTTGTTCTGCACTTTGATTTCTACATCAAGGAAATGAATGAGTGTGTCGGAATATTATTGTGTGAATTAGATGTTTCCATCGCGGCTATTAAGCCATTCAGTGAACCATGTGAATTCAATTGCTGTGCCTTTCCAAAGCATGAAATCATCGTCTATATATCTCCACCATTTATGGATTTTAAGGCTGAAAGGAGAATTTTCTATCCAGTCTTTTTCAAAAGAAGTCATGAATAGATTTGCAATTGAGGGTGCAAATGTCGCTCCCATTGTGACTCCGCTGATTTGTAAATAGAACATGCCATTGAAAAGGAAAAAGTTCTCTTTGATGGCTAATCTTGTTAGTTCCATGAGGAAATCTGTAGGTATCAATTGTGGTCTCTACCTCGCTTCTAGGACTTCTTTAACCACTCTGAGGGCTTCATCCTGGGGGATAGAGGTATATAACACGAGACATGATAGAGGTATATAAAATAATGAGTGGAGTGGAACAGGTGGATGTGAAGCGTCTGTTCACGCTTTCCAAAAATACTAGGACTAGAGGGCATGCGATGAAACTACAGTGTAGTAAATTTAAAACAAATAGGAGAAACTTTTTCTTCACCCAACGCATAATTAAACTCTGGAATTCGTTGCCGGAGAATGTAGTGAAGTCAGTTAGCTTGGTAGAGTTTAAAAAGGGGTTGGACGGTTTCCTCAAGGACAAGTCCATAGACCGCTACTAAATGACATTGATTGTTTGTTCGCTGACTTGTGTGTTTATATAGACTGTTGTAAGCCACATTGGGCCTGCCCGTGGGTGGGAAATTGTGGGATATAAATGCTGTAAATAAATAAATGGACTTGGGAAAAATCCACAATTTCGGGAATAACTTGTATAAAATGTTTGTACGTTTGGGTAGCTTGCCAGGTGCCCTTGACCTGGATTGGCTGCTGTCGGGGACAGGATGCTGGGCTCGATGGACCTTTGGTCTTTTCCCAGTATGGCATTACTTATGTACTTATGTAACACAATGAGAACTTACCTAGGAAAAGACAGCATCGTAAACATTGATGGGAGCATTAAAACATCAATACACCTAAGGGAGAACTAAATAAGCCAGATTAGTACATGTCGATCCTGCACAGACAATGTTAACAGGATTAACCACAAACTAAAAATATAAATATGTAGACAATTAAACTGAACCCATAGAAGCCAGATTCTGGTACAGTGAACAGCAGAGAAACAATGATGCATATTCCTCTGTACAAAATATGAAGATAAAAGATAATTTCAAAAACTGACTTGTTCCAATTGCTACATTATAAATTAACAAATACAGATTTTTAAAAAATGGAAAACAAGATACCACCATTATTGAACTAGCTTTAAAAAAAAACCATTTTTTCAAGCAGGACGATAAGCTGCTGTTACAGCATCCTGTCCTGACCTGAGAGAGGAGGTTTTGGTCTCTCAACAGTTATTTAAAAATGAATTAAAATTAGTCAAATAAAAAGATATTACCTTAATTTCATTTATATTTATTAACCTTTATTAACACTGCTTCCACACTACTTTATCCTAAACTAAAAAGAAAATTATTTTTTTCTAACTTTGTTGTCTGCCCATTTACTTCTCTGGTTTCTGCTTTCCTCTGTCTTAAGTCTCTTGCCAGGATTTCCTGTCCATTTGAAAATTTTCTCTCTCCTCTTCTTCCATTTAGCTTGCTTCTATTTTGTTTTGTTTTTTTACCTCTGTCCAGATTTAATTCATTCTTACTATTTAGTTTTCAGTTTCCCTCTTTACTGTCTCCCTGCAGCTTTCTATTTCTTTTCTCACCCTGGCTTTCTTATTTATTTCTCCTTATTCCCCAGTCTTTCACTAACTATGCCCTTTTTCTGCCCCCTGTATCTCCCTCTCTCTCTCCTTCCTTTCTTTCTCTTCTTCCATTATTATCTCCCTACTCTGTCTATCTCTCCCCCATCTCCCCCTCTTTGTCTCCCCCCTTTCTGTCAGCATCTCCCCTTTTACTTCTCCCTTCCATCATCTCCCTCTTCAGTCTCTCACACCTTCTGCCCTCTTCCTCTCCCCTCTTCCAGCCAATATCTTCTCTGTCGCCTCCCCTTCTATGCAGCGTCTGACCCCTCTCTTTACTCTTTCCTTCCAGTGTCGACCCTCTCTTTTTCCCCCTCCTCTTTCCATCCAGCATCTTTTCTTCCTTCTCCTGTTTCTTCTTCCCCTACCCCCTCCTAGACATTCCAGCCACTACTGCTGCTACTTCTCCAAACAAGCAGCAACAGCAAAACAGTACACCTCAATCTCGTGGGTCTGCAGCCTCTATGCCCCGGAACAGGAAAACAACATTGGAGGGAGTGGGACCAGCAGCCGCACGTATAGAGGCTGCGGCCTTCAAAAGTGAGATATGCCGTCTTGCTGCTGCCGCCACTGCTGCTCATTAGGAGAAGCAGCAGCATTGGTGGCAGGGGGGGAGATGGGAAAGTGCTGCTTTTACTGAGCGGCTGTCCATAACTGCTGCACGAGACTTTCATGAGAGGTGCACAGCCACGCAACTTAGAAAGATCAGTGTCAACAGGGGCGTCCAACCTTGGCCCTCACTAGGAGGCAGATGCAGCAACCAAACGTAAAAAAATCTAAATCGTTAAAGTCCCTAACGATTTTAAAATAACGAAAAATGCACCAAAAAAAAAAGTCACACATGCTGAGATCGGTAGTGAAACGTACAATGTATCAAAGAATCACAATACACATCGTTAATCGGCCCCCAAATCATGCGCAGAGCAGCCAAGCGTTATGTTAGCTGCTCTGCGCATGCCACAAACAGTCAAAACACAGTCAAATCGCAAGCACATGGCTCCCAAATAAAAACAAAAATAAAAAAAAAGGGTCGGGAGGGGGCAAGGGCGCTCATCAGGAGCGTCCTGTACAGACGGCCTTGCCCCCCCCCCCCCCCCCCCCCCCGCTGCTCCCCACTTTCCGCCGCTCCCCCCACCCCGAAAAAGCAAAATTCTAGCAGCCCCTGCCCCCTCCCCACTTTCCGCCGCTCCCCCCACCCCGAAAAAGCAAACTTCTAGAAGCCCCTGCCCCCCTCCCTTCCTCACTACTCTCTCACCTCAGCTCCGCCTCCCGACATCCTCCGTCCGTGCCCCGCCCCCTTTTGGGGTCGTCGCCGCCATTCCCCTCCTCCATCGGGCCCCCCTTCCTCTTACCGGGCCCGTGCAGCGCCTCTCTCCTCTGTCCGAAGGCGCTGCACGGGCAAGAAGAAAGCTGAATCAGCTGATGCCTGCCTTCGCCTAGCTTCGATAGAGTGTCTTTCTCCTCCTGGGCCCGCCCCTGTCTGACGTCAGTAACCTACGTAGGTTACTGACGTCAGACAGGGGCGGGCGCAGCAGGAGAAAGATGCGCCATCGCGAAGGCAGGCATCAGCTGATTCAGCTTTCTTCTTGCCCGTGCAGCGCCTTCGGACAGAGGAGAGAGGCGCTGCACGGGCCCAGTAAGAGGAAGGGGGGCCCGATGGAGGAGGGGAATGGCGGCGACGACCCCAAAAGGGGGCGGGGCACGGACGGAGGATGTCGGGAGGCGGAGCTGAGGTGAGAGTAGTGAGGAAGGGAGGGGGCAGGGGCTGCTTGAATTTTGCTTTTTCGGGGTGGGGGGAGCGGCGGAAAGTGGGGAGCAGCGGGGGGGGGGGGGCAAGGCCGTCCGTACAGGACGCTCCTGATGAGCGCCCTTGCCCCCTCCCGATCCTTTTTTTATTTTTATTTTTTTATGTGTTTTCTGAGGTCCTTTGGACCAATCACAGCGCTTTTAGCTCTGCTAATGCGCTGGGATTGGCTCAAAGTTTGTTTATTTTTTCACTTAACACTTTTTCCTGCCACGGAGCTGTCCTAACGAGAGGTCCAGACCTCTCGTTAGTTTTCCTGCCTTTTTCCTGCGTAAAGGCAATCGGAAAAGGTTAGTGCATGTCGTTTCAATGGGGTTTTCACACTAATTGCTCATCTCCATTCCGTTTTCGTTAGCTGCTACTGTCGTCGGAAAATAGGCTTAAGTGCATGGAAAGGATAGGAAATTCTTCCCTGAGGGCTCATTTAACGATGAAAAACGTTTAGTGCATCTACCTCTAGGTTGGGTTTTCAGGATTTCCCCAATTAATATGCATGAGATCTAGTTGCATACAATGGAGGCAGTGCATGCAGATAGATCTCATGCATATTGATTGGGGAAATTTAGAAAGAAAAAAACTTATATATATCTATTTATCTATCTGTGTTGCAAAACCCATGTACGGAGAGCCAGGAAGAGTCTCTCTTCTGGGTTTCTCTACACATACCAGGAAAACACTATAGTTTTTGACCCATAACCATATGATTTCTGAAAAACAATTTCAAAACTAAATTTTTATCACGTTCAGACATGAATGACACCAGGATAGCAGAATGGATTTCGTCAAATCCAGAGAGTTCTCGAGGATTTCAGTAATATTCAAACTGTCTGGGCTAGCAGGTTCCAAATCTTCAATTGAGATACATTCCACAGAAATGTCTCTTTTGTATGGCAATTAGTACATTTTATTAAGTGGAGGAAGAGCATCACTAGGGAGTTTCAGCATTTTCAACATATACTAAGTGGGCTTAACACATGACTCAACTTGGCTCTGGAACTTTCCAAGGTCCTATAACCAGCCTGACTGGGCCACTGCATTTCCCCAAACCAAAATTGCTTCAAAGTGGATAATTGGCCCCCAAGGTAATCAAAGTGCAGAGGAATTCAAACCACTCTTCTACATTCAGATCTGCAGGAGTAATCGGGCTCTTTGTCCCTCCTGCAGGAGCAGGCGAACTGGTAGCGGCAGGCTGTGGAGAAGTATGGACAGGTGGCCTGAGCAAAATGCTGTCCTCAGGACTCGCTAGTCCTTCTTGCACTGACGCACCAGCAAACACGCCTCCATATTCTCCTTGTGAAACAACTCTAAACTGCATCAGTGGTGTCTGGCCATCCAGGAGAGTATTCGGTATGGCACACTTCACTTTCCCCTTCCTTTTGTCCATAATTGCACAGAAATAATGCACAAAGCAAAAAGAACAAGCAAAGGATCACAGAGCAGCCTCCTTGGTTCATGCACCTTTGGCCATCTTGAGTCTCTTTGCACCAGTTCTCAAAGTGAGAACACATATATGCTTTTGATTTAAACAAAGTATATATGGTCACTTTTTTTGTATGGGTAGAATTTTGTTGGAATCGCAATTGCACTTGTGTTTTCATGTTTATTAGATTCTTGATATACCGCCTTTCTGTGGTACATTCAAAGCAGTTTAAATATTACATACAGATACTTTCTCTATCCTAGTGGGTGCACAATCTAAGATTTGTACTTGGGACCATGGAGTGCTAGGTGACTTGCACAGGTTCACAAGGAGCCACAGTGGGAATCAAACCTAGTTCCCCCTAGTTTGCAGCCCACTGTGCTAACCATTGGGCTACTCTTTACTTCTTAATGCATCTAAAGGCATATACGGTGTTTAATTCCAAATAACTATTAGCTGCATTGAGGGGAGGGCATATCAGACAGCACATTGATACAGGTAAAATGCTTTGAAAAGTGTCCTACTCTGTGATGATGATTAAGTTACTGTTACATGCTGTAACACGTGTCACAGAAAGATTAACATTATTGCTTCATTTGCAGATAAAAATGTCATGTTTTTATACCATTTAGATCTGTCCTGAAAGCTTTCACTTGTAAGCGTTTTGGTGGGGGGGGGGGGGGGGGGGGGGGGGGGGGGGGGGTTTCTTAAGTTTCATCCCTGTTTTTAATTTGTAAATCACTTCACATTATCTTTTACAGGAAAGAGAATGTACATCGACATGTGCTCAGGTTGCTGATTCACCTTCATCACAAAGTGGCGCCAGCCAAATTAGAGGCACTACAGAAATCTGTGGAACCTACCAAAACGGTGAGAGGTTGAGCTTTTTTTCTGTGAGCAGTGACAATCTATTTTAGATATGCTGTCCATAACAAGTCCATTTTTAAAATTTCATGTATGTATTTAGATTAAGCTCATGCCTTTTTCACTAGTAGTTCAAGGTGAGCTATGTTCAGATACAGTAGGCATTTCTCAATCCCTGGAGGACCTGCAATCTAGAAATTACCAACATGCATTAACATCATTAGTGTACATTGTTTTACTGAGTCCTATTTTACGCAGTAGGACCTGGATGATGATAACGTGCATGAATGGTGTTCATGCACATTAGTAACCCTAGCTTTAAGTTTGTATTCTGAGACAGTGGAAAGTTGTGACTTGCCCAAGATTACAAAAAGCATTGGTGGGATTTACATGCATACTTGCTGGTTCTCAGCCTTCAGCTACTCCACTTCACTGTTATCAAACACAGTATTGTATAAGGGTTTCAACTCTGTTATTCAGACATAGCAAGCTACAGTGAAATGTTGGCACATCTTCCATTCACAGAAAATATCTTTTTCTCCACAGATAAACAGAGGGATGCTATCACACTCATAAGTACATACAGTGGTGGAAATAAGTATTTGATCCCTTGCTGATTTTGTAAGTTTGCCCACTGACAAAGACATGAGCAGCCCATAATTGAAGGGTAGGTTATTGGTAACAGTGAGAGATAGCACATCACAAATTAAATCCGGAAAATCACATTGTGGAAAGTATATGAATTTATTTGCATTCTGCAGAGGGAAATAAGTATTTGATCCCCCACCAACCAGTAAGAGATCTGGCCCCTACAGACCAGGTAGATGCTCCAAATCAACTCGTTACCTGCATGACAGACAGCTGTCGGCAATGGTCACCTGTATGAAAGACACCTGTCCACAGACTCAGTGAATCAGTCAGACTCTAACCTCTACAAAATGGCCAAGAGCAAGGAGCTGTCTAAGGATGTCAGGGACAAGATCATACACCTGCACAAGGCTGGAATGGGCTACAAAACCATCAGTAAGACGCTGGGCGAGAAGGAGACAACTGTTGGTGCCATAGTAAGAAAATGGAAGAAGTACAAAATGACTAGTCAATCGACAAAGATCTGGGGCTCCACGCAAAATCTCACCTCGTGGGGTATCCTTGATCATGAGGAAGGTTAGAAATCAGCCTACAACTACAAGGGGGGAACTTGTCAATGATCTCAAGGCAGCTGGGACCACTGTCACCACGAAAACCATTGGTAACACATTACGACATAACGGATTGCAATCCTGCAGTGCCCGCAAGGTCCCCCTGCTCCGGAAGGCACATGTGACGGCCCGTCTGAAGTTTGCCAGTGAACACCTGGATGATGCCGAGAGTGATTGGGAGAAGGTGCTGTGGTCAGATGAGACAAAAATTGAGCTCTTTGGCATGAACTCAACTCGCCGTGTTTGGAGGAAGAGAAATGCTGCCTATGACCCAAAGAACACCGT
Organism: Microcaecilia unicolor; assembly: GCF_901765095.1. Classification (NCBI taxonomy): domain Eukaryota; kingdom Metazoa; phylum Chordata; class Amphibia; order Gymnophiona; family Siphonopidae; genus Microcaecilia; species Microcaecilia unicolor. The sequence goes on from NC_044036.1 coordinate 248,202,500, forward strand.
CCCCACTGTCAAGCATGGAGGTGGAAATGTTATGTTTTGGGGGTGTTTCTCTGCTAAGGGCACAGGACTACTTCACCGCATCAATGGGAGAATGGATGGGGCCATGTACCGTACAATTCTGAGTGACAACCTCCTTCCCTCCGCCAGGGCCTTAAAAATGGGTCGTGGCTGGGTCTTCCAGCACGACAATGACCCAAAACATACAGCCAAGGCAACAAAGGAGTGGCTCAGGAAGAAGCACATTAGGGTCATGGAGTGGCCTAGCCAGTCACCAGACCTTAATCCCATTGAAAACTTATGGAGGGAGCTGAACCTGCGAGTTGCCAAGCGACAGCCCAGAACTCTTAATGATTTAGAGATGATCTGCAAAGAGGAGTGGACCAAAATTCCTCCTGACGTGTGCAAACCTCATCATCAACTACAGAAGACGTCTGACCGCTGTGCTTGCCAACAAGGGTTTGCCACCAAGTATTAGGTCTTGTTTGCCAGAGGGATCAAATACTTATTTCCCTCTGCAGAATGCAAATAAATTCATATACTTTCCACAATGTGATTTTCAGGATTT